>NW_010251218.1:0-11022 GCF_000690775.1 Eurypyga helias
CGGCGCGGAGGCCCGGCCGCAGCTCACCCTCGTGTTGCTGAGGAGGAACTCGGAGAGAGGGTGGGCGAGTGAGGGAGTTTGGGAAGCAAATGTGTCTGCTGACGCGGAGCAGGGAGCAGTGGGCTGGCAGAACGGGTATTACTTCAACACAGGGAATTCCTGATGCAGCGTTTGTGAGGAAGGGGAGGATGCTGCCGGGCTGCGTGCTGACACCTCTTAACGGGTCGCGATACGGGTCGCGCGTCGGTGACCGGGCTCTGTAGTCCCTTTGGCAAGGAGCGGGTGGTGTGTGTCCGTGCTCTTTATCCCAGTCTCCGTAGCAGGCAGCCTGGAAGGATGGTGGCTTTTTGGAGCTGTGATTTTCACCTTGCGCTTACAGGTGGTATCTTGCTCGAGAGACAATCTAGTGATGCTCATCCCAAGGCAGAAGGTAAAACGTTTGAGACTGACCGAACCAGCTTTATCATCTCCTGGAAAGTCTTATTTGTTTAACATCATTACCCATGTAAATATTAGAGATCTGTGCTTTAAAATCCGATAAAAACATGGCTTGTGTTTCAGGAGGTATGGAATAGTTATTAAAGGTGAAGAAGTAGGAAAGAATATTTTAAGAACCAATTTGGAGAGGAGAAAGAAGAAACTCTACCCCAGAAAATGACAGTTGCCTCAATGTAGGGAAGGACAGAAGCAAATAAGAGGAACAGAGATGAGGGAGTATGTCTGTAGGTGAGACTGGCATTATGTAAGCATTAAGAAGGTATAATTAATTAATAACTGTTCTAATGGGAGATAGAAAAGAAGGACAGATGTATTTTGTGGAAGGGAAGGGCCAGGCTTGTTTTGGAAGTCATACAGGCTTGTGGTCTTACTGGATGCAAGTTTAGGAAGCACGAGCGTTTACTTAGGATAGAATGTTGTGCAGAGTGGACCTCAGTGTCTTTTACTCCGATAAATGTGCCTGTCCTGTGGTTTAGGGGCTGAGAGCATGCAAACATCAGTGCTCAGGTTTCTGCCTATGGATGGTGATCGACTCCTGTCGTGGGTTTACATTAATGTAACTGGTGGTATTGGTGTTGGGTGGTACCTGCCTGTGAATAGTAAATAAACAGGGATTGAGTTTGAGCAGAACAACTAAACGTATCTCAGATGTTGCTTGCCTGTTACTAGACCAGCAGTTCAGCACCACTGCGCTGTGGGATTTTTGTTTTTTTGCTATATTATTTTTGTGGCAGTGGCAAGTATATTAAACTCTAGTGAATGTGAGTTGTTGTTGGTTGCACCCAGGCTCATATACTTTTCTGCAGTGTATCTGTTGCTGATGGGAGGGAATGGTGCTACTGCTCTGGTCTGGCAGAAGCACAGCCTTTGGATTTACCACTGTATCGCACTGTCAGGGCTGGAGTAGTTTCTTCTTCAATTTTTGTCTAACTCAGACTGAAATATTTTTGATTCTCTGAGTCAAAGTTGGTATATTTTGCATAGGGCAGCAGCATCACATTCCTTTTTCTTGAATTCTGAGTTTGATGAACGTGGTCTTTAATTTGTCAGATCAAGCAGTTTGTCGTCATTGTTACTGGATCCTTAGTATGGCCAAGCGAGCTTGGCGGGAGAGCAGTCCTCCTGCCTTTTTGGGTGGAAGAATGGAGAGGATCTCTTGAGCCTCTAGGGAGGGGGCACTGATAGACAGTGGGAGAGGTGGAATTTCAAGCCCCTTTTCTGAATATTGAGAGTGAAGTAAGATTCAGATCAGGGATTTCTCATCCTTCAAGCCAGAGGTTTGCCGTCCGAGGTCAGCAGTACATGGTTAACTTTTGATTACATGCTGGCTCGTGGTATTCCTGTGGAATTACTTGGGACACATGATACAGAGGTGGACGGGCTCTGTGCTTTTATGAAGGCTGCAGAACAGACAACACCTGGCCCAGCATAAGACCTGCCAGCACATCGTTAACATTTCACTCAGTTTTGGATATGTTGAAACCAGCAGAGGAGCCTGCGCCAGATCTGCATTTTGCATAATTTGGCCATGGCGTTCTTCATTGAGAAAATAAGTGATATTAATACTGGGGCGTTTAGTAATTTTTTAAAACTGTATGCTTGTTAATGGTTGTTTTTTTTTTTCCTAGCGAGTTATTAATCTAGGGATTTTTATAGATTCTCTGAAAACTCTGAAGAGTTTTCTTTCGTTCAGCAGCCAACACTAGTCTGTGAGCTACTTAATGTACACAAATATTTTGGCTGCCACTGCAATCTTTTTTTACTGCTCTCTTGTAGAACCTTGTCTTGTGGCTTATAGGTAAAACACGTGACACAAATCGTGTGGTTCTTAAGTGTGTGTACAGCATAGTGTGACCTGGTTTCTGAATTCTCTTAAGTGGTTTGAAGTCTTTTTACCCTTCTTGCTGTTGTTTTTATGCATTTTGCCAGGTGCCTTTTCAGCTTCTAGCTCAGAAATGGGAGAAACTTCTGGGGAGCGCTTGGCTTCGTGGTTAGCAATTCTCCAGCATGGAATCCCCCCTCGATGGCTCCCAGATGCGAGATAGTAACAGGATGCTGCTGGGCGGGAGAAATCCGGGAATGTCGGCAGTGCCATTAAATGCCTAAGGAGCAAAACCATGGGCAGTGCTGTAGCAATGTTTATGGTGTTTTTTCAGGTACCTGTTGGCTCGTTACGAAGACCAGCTATGGAGAAGTGGAGCTTAATGACAATTACTGTGTTACTAGCACTTACTGTACGCTGGACTGTGTCGCTTGGTTCTTACTCAGGTAATACGTGTTCACGGTCTGTAAAACAACCCCAGGAAGGTGAATTGTGGAGCTTATGGTGAATTAAAATAAACTTGCATGTAAAATTATAAATAGGAAGCAATGTGTTATTCAAGTATTGTCATATTTTAGTGCTTCTCTGTTCCCCTGAGGTTCATTTAATACCTCATTCTTATTTCTCCGAAGTGTGCAGTGATGAACGTCACAGCAGCTTGGAAAAAAATGCTGGGAAAAAACTCCCCCACAACTTTTTTTTTGTGGGGGTGTCGGATGGACGGGCATGGTCAGTGTTTTAGGAGGAGCCAAAGAACAGCTGGCTGGTCATCCCTGTGCCTTTGTTTCATTAGCTGCAGAACGTATTGCAGTTCAGCTGTACATTTGTTTAATCATAGAATCATGGAATGGTTTGGGTTGGAAGGGACCTTAAAGATCATCTAGTTCCAACCCCCCTGCCATGGGCAGGGACACCTTGCACTAGACCAGGTTGCTCAGAGCCACATCCAGCCTGGCCTTGAAGACAGCCAGGGATGGGGCATCCACAACATCTCTGGGCAACCTGTTCCAGTGCCTCACCACCCTCTCTGTGAAGAATTTCTTCCTGAATCTTGTCCTTTAAGTTCCCTAATAGATAAAACCTTAACTAATAGATAGACCTGTGCTGGTGCAAATGAAGACGGTGTAAAGGCAACATGGAGTGAGTGAGCACACTCTGCCTTGTAGCTGTACTTCTGTAAGGTTGTTTACAGCATGAACTGGAGCTGTGTTATTTTAATCGATGAGTCTTTCTCCTCCCCATCTCGTAACGCATGCAGGGAACTAGCATGTTCTTTTCCAAAGCTCTCGGTGCCATTCCTACACTTAGGGTAAGCTTGCACACAGCTTACTCTGTGTTCTCTTTTTTTTAAATGAACCATTACTTTGACTCCCCATCAGCTGAAAGAATCACAAATTCAGTCAAATTCAACCCTGGTTTTCTGGTAAGGCAACCGGGACCCACATCTGCTGAGTACCTGGAGCTCTTCTAGGGATTTTAAACTGGTAACTCCTGGGTTTCCTGGACTTAAGGAATCTGCTTGAAGATAAGCTGCATGCATACTCCGTGCACAGTTGGTTTACTTGGCTTTCTGAAAATGCCGTTTCAGGGGATCTGGCCTGTAGGTGACTGAGGCTCTCAGGAAGCCAAACGCTCTCTCTGGCCACACAATACTGAATTTCTGTTGCACTGCAAGTATTTACAATTACATTGTTAACTAGATTGTTTTAAAAGTGGATTAAATTTCAAACCAAGCAAGATTCTGCAAGTCTTAAAATAATGCCTGAACTAAAATAAGGATTTTTAAATCTTGTTTCCTACACAGTAATCATATAAATTCTTTCAGAATAGAAAAAGCTGAGCCTAATTCAATCCAGCAAAATATTAAAACGTGCTTAACTTTCAGCATTGGCTAGCTCAAAAGCAGACAAACCTGCATGTTAGAAAGAGCTGTCAGGTGCATAAGTACCCTTTTTTGTTTTCATCTCTTTGACTTCCTGTAGATGTAACAAACCTTCAAGGACAGGATCAAGAAAAAAAATTGGGCAGGGTAACGTTTAAACTGACGTGGTGCTGCTGTTTATTGCACTGAGCAGCAGTGAAAGCAAAAGTTGAGCAAAGGATTAGAAGTAGTCACCGATGGTTCTCTGAAGCGGACGTGCTGATTCGGCATGCCCTGAAACCACGGTGGCATGGATGGCCGGGAGTCGGGAGCTTAATTCTGCCCTCGTTACAGTGGCTGGGCCCTTTCCATCCTGTTGTTGCTTGCCATCTTGCATGCTTTTGGATCTGCCCCTGGAATTAGGGTCGTGATGGTGAGAAGGCAGATGCCTAATGCTGAGTTGTGAAAGATTACGATGGCCTTAGATCGGTTGGTTTTGGAGAATTATTGAGGAAAAATTTGGTGTCATAGATTAATGTATAATTTTTTTTTTTTAATGCATTGCCAAACTCCTGCTAAATTCTGAAGCCAATTTATGCATTTTCCTCTTTTTTTTTTCTTTTTTTTTTTTTGAGGAGAGGAGAAGCTGAAATAGAATGTGTGTTTATATATGTGTGTACATGCACTAACATTTTGGATAACACCTACATTTGTGTTTTGGTAATCCTCTGACAGGTTCTTTGTTCCACTAGACTTACAGCTACAGGATGGGCACTGATAAGACTCCTGTTCTCCAGAGACCTCACTTATTTGGACAACTGTTAGTTGAGTGTGTCATATAGTGGAGATAATCGACCCTCTCTGCCACCCAGGAATAAATTAGTGGACATGATCTGCGTTCTTCACTACTCAGGAATAAATAGCACATATCTGACCTTCCACAAACATAGAGCATGTGAAAAAATTATAGATGGCTTTCCTGTATTTTAAAGGAACCCTTAAATCTTTGGCTAGTGTCAGTATTTTACTGAAAGTACCATCAGCCCTGTTTCTTTCCGTTCTCAATACACGCAGGTTAATAAAGTAAATAACCTCTGCGATAAAGATGCGCAACATGCTGCCGGTGTCGGAGTTAGGCTTCTGTTGAGGGAATTGTTGATGAGTAGACATCTGGAGTGTTTGCATTGATAAAGCTTTTTTTCCATGGGGAAAACTGAAAATCGTAGTTGCCTGAGAGGCTTGAGTACGCATGTGTGAAGTGTCCTTTACCATAATTCCTAAATCGCTCAGTTGAAAAGTGGGTGAGGGAGAATTCTGTAAACCCAAGCAGAGCAGTTGTTACTTAGAGAGCTTTGTAGATTATAAGAAAAATGTTTTCTCGGCCTGTTCTGTGTACTGGGTGACCGGGTTCAGTAAACGCCTTGCCTTAACCCCTTACTGAGAATCCTGGGGAAAGGGACAGGCGCAGGATTCTTGCTGGCATTGCAGAGCAGGCAGCAGAGGAGGAGGAGAGGGACTGGGGGACTTGCAGCAGGCCCTGGGTCCAGGTATATTTAAGAACAAGGCTGGTTGTTACTTTCAACAGCCAGGTACCGTGACAGGGCTGAAACACCAGTGAGAACGTGGTCGATTATCACATACTTAGAAAGCAAAGTCGTTCACACAGAATCAGAGTGTGATGATCATTATGTGCATTTTCGTACTGCAGAGAAGGTGCCGCATTTTTCATCTACGCTTGGAAATGACTTTTTTTGTCGGATGAGGAAGCAGTTCTTCACAGTGGAATATCTTGATAAATGCTTATCGCAGAAATATCCAGAAAGCCAAAAGAACACCTAACTCTCTATTTCCTCCCTGTTAGACTGCGTAGCAGATGAGGCCTCTGTTCTGCTCTCAGATACAGAGGGATGGAGAATACGATAAGTAACATGTTAATATGCAATCTGCATAATCCAAATCAATCCCTAAATATTCTGTCGTCTCTCTTTAGGTGCAGGAAAACCACCTCTGTATGGAGACTATGAGGCTCAGAGACACTGGCAAGAAGTGACTTACAATTTGCCCATCAGGCAGTGGTGCGTAACGCTATTGTGGTTCAGATTGCAACCCGAAGGGGTAAATGCAACGAAACTTTGATTCGTATCTTAGTTCAATATACCTTTAACATCTCTGCAACTTCTTATACTCTCTCTGAACTATTCTAAAAATCCCTCTGTAGTAATGTGGTGTCACCCTGTTCTTAGACCAACGTACAGTTTTCTTCACACAAAAAAAAAAAAAGCTAAAATTTGGAAATTTGACTTGCTAGCTGTGTGCTTGTACAGTAAAATATTCTGAGTGGTAGGTCTCTCTGTTGTGGAGCTCTGGCTTTGTTTTGAATTGACTGGGAAGAAGTAGTTTTTCAGGGGGTTTATGTAAGGGCTCATAGAGAAGCTTGTTCTCCTGATTTAGAAAACAAACAGTTCAGCTTCTTGAGGTCCAGTTCTCTAATGCAGAGACATTCTGGATTATCAGCACTGACAAAACCAAACTGACCTCTGCTCCTCTCCCCTGAGCTGAAGGCAGGGGCGTGCCAGTCAGCGCAGAGACTGGAATTGCTGGGCTGGAGGTACTGGTGGTGTTTTACACCTACGAGTTCACTGTTCACCCCCATGTCATAATACAGGTTGTAAAATGTGGGTGCCCGGAATCTAGATGTAAGGATAGCGAACTTAATTTGTACAGATCACTTAACGCTGCAGGAAAATTATTCCGAGTATTTTATTTATTTTCACAATATTTCTAATACTCCTTGGAGCTTGCACGGAATGGTAAAAATTTAATCCATATATATGCTACAACACAAACTGGGATATGTTGGAACTACAGGTCAACTTCCCGTAGAACAGGGATAGTGGCAATCTGTTTGTCTGGTGTAATTTTTCCCTGGGCTGTCAGGGCACGGACCGATATGACAGAGTATCAATTCAGTTGTATTTCTGTACATATGTGTGGGGCCGGATTTAAAATACAGCACTTGTGGAACCCTGCAGATGGCTCTACACTGTGTCTTCAGGTCACCCTGTCGTATCTATATTATCATTTCTCATCTGCACTTCCCTGGGATACCCAAGCCAGAGTTGGAATGATGGAGAGCTGACATACAGATAGAGTTGGCAGCTCTGATCCACTCTGCTATGCGGAACTATGTGTACTGAAAACTGAGAGTTACAGCAGTCATCATTTCTAGGCATTGCCAGGGGCCAGATGAAACGATTGCAGGCTGGGTTTAGCCCGCGGGCTGCCAGTTGGGCACCTCAGTCTTTTATTTGTGCTTCATTTTATTTACAACAGAAGTTTCTTGGATTGGGTCTGCTTTGGCAACTGAATCTCTAATACAGCAAAGTCATAGTCAGTCTTGGGCGTTTGGAAAAGGACATCTTGGCTGACACGCAAGGGATGATGTTCTAGAACACTCAGCTGTCCTTCCCCTCCTGTGTTGCAGAAATACGCGGAGGGAAAGATGTTAGACTCCGTATGTAAAATTAGTGTTCGCACCTGGAGTTTGAGATTCTGATTGCTTTTCGTACTGCTTTTTGTTTAGTGTTTCCAAAAGCTGTCTGTGCAGCACGCACGTGTCCATCTGTAAGTGTGTCTAGAGAGCAGCTCTCTCCTGAGGACATCGTCCTAGAGAATCCCCTTCACCTTTTCACAGACTCAGCTGTCAAGTTTACTGCCAAACAGGCACGTGTAGGTAGTAGCGCTGCATGTTCCATGCTTGTTTCCTTTGGTCCAAACCAAAGATTTATTAGGAAAACCCGCTGCAGTAAACTACAGTATGGTTTGCACTTGCTTTCCTTGGCGGAGGTTTCTCTGTGCCAGAGGCCAGAATTTAAGTATTTCTTTTTTGCATTATTCTTTAGAGTCTTGGCATTATTAAAGGCTACTTTAAGAACATCCTTTCTTATTGTACTGCTGATTAAAACTGTGAAGGTTTTTTTGCCAAATATTACTGGATATAGGGGTGTTTTTTTCTGTTGAAACTATGAGTTCATGGAAGGTAAGGTAAATAAGAAAACCCAGAACTGGAAAGTTTACTGCTAAGTTGCAGACCGTTACAAATCTGCATGAAGAATCTGAGCTGCCTTGGCATAAGCAATCGAATCGTAGGATCAGAAGCAGAGACACAACTCAAAGAAATGTGATTTATCATCAGTTCACAAGATACTTCAGGCAGCTCATAAAGAATTCAAGAAATCTCATTTACTATAATAAATGTCAAAAATTGGCTGCATTTGAAGGGAGAAACCGGGAAAGCCAAGCGTTTGCCCCTCGGGAGTTAGACTAGTCATAGTGTTTCACTGCAAGATAAGGGGTCTGATGCCTGATTTTTGTAACTTCTGTTTTCCTTGGATCAACCCTTCTGTTTCCCATGTGGACGCGGTGACTTGATTTTAACCGCTGTCAGCCTTCTGCAGGAATACCGGCACAACAGATGGGGAAACCCTTGTCTTTCTCTCCACGGGGTCCCACCTAGGAAAAAAGGAATCTGGGATTAATAGAAGGCAAATAATTTCTTTCGGCATTTCCTTTTAACGGCATTGTTTTATTTCCTTCTTGGCAAACTGACTGCTGTCTTCTGGAATAACTGACATGCATGAAAACGTAGGGTTGGTTTGTCGATGGCGGTGGGGAGCTGCAAAGCCCACCACGTAAACGGGTCGGGAGCCACAGCAGAGGTGTGCACCTGGTTTTGTGCAGGCTTTGTCTCAGTCCCTGCATTCTTGTCAGACGGGTCACACGGCAGATTTTCCCTCTCTCCGGAAGCTCCAGCAGCTTTCTGGAATCTTGCGTTTCGCCAATGTGTGCGTACTCTGCATCGCCTTCGCTTTTCCTTTGTTACTCGGGATTTTTTCTGTGTCAAGTAAAATGAAGCAGATACAGCAGTTGCTAACGTCCTTTGGGATTTGGAATGTGTTGATAGAAATACTTGGTTTAATATTCAGCCTTTTCCTTGGCCTGAAACAAGGAAATTAATTCTTAAAGTTTTATTTTTTGTAGGTACTTCAATACAAGTGACAACAACCTGCTGTACTGGGGCCTTGATTATCCACCTCTCACTGCCTATCACAGCTGTCTGTGTGCTTACATGTAAGTTCGTTATTTTAAATACTTAACTTCCGTGGAGAATACAACCACCACATTCCCCCCTCTCTTCCCACCCACGCCCTACCTTCCACAAGTTGTTTTCCTGTCTCTCTCTCAAGGAGAGAAACGAGTAGCTCAGACTGCCCATCTGGGCAGCTGATGGACTGGAAAGTGGTGTTTGCTACTTTAAAGTCAGGGAAACGGATTTTATGTGTATCCCTGTTGCTTAAAATCCATACTACTCTTTTTCTGTCTTGTTGTTGCAAGGCTTCCATTCTTTTTGCCAGGTCCTTAAATTTCAGCAGGTTTAGATGTGACCTGGATATTTAGCTTTCCATATAAGCCACTGCTGGACCTGTGATGCACCAAGTGCTGTAGGAGTTGGGTGTATCCCATGGGAAACCGCACTTGTATTGAGAGCCCAAGTGACATTTGATGACTGGATATCATGTAAATAGAATTCTGTTATTGGAATACTTTTTCCACAAGGGCTTTACTGTTGTTGGAATGAGACTTATGGAATAAGAATGTAGGTTAAAGTGCACGGGCAGAGTTATGCGGGGCATCTATGTGAACTGTAAATGGTTTATATTTAATACTTAAGTATGAGAGGTATTTACAATTGTTTTTTTTAAAGACAGTGGAACGAGACTGAAGGTAGTTGTCTTGTCCTAATAAATGTTGTGTTCTGGCTTTACTGTTTTCAGATGATTTTTTAATTGTGAAATAGCAGTTCAAGTCAGTAGTGTAAACTGATCTAGTGGTGAGGAGAATCTTCCATTGATCACTATTGCTCTTTGAAATATTTCCTCTCATTCATCTTAATTCTTGGAATACGCTCCGGTGCATGTCATCTTTATTGCTGAAGGGAGTGTAAAGGGAAATGAGAACTGTCTACATTTTGATGTGTCTGTACTTTGTTTTACAGTGCAAAGTTAATAAATCCTGATTGGATTGCTCTGCACACATCTCGGGGGTATGAGAGTCAGCCACATAAGTTATTTATGCGTGCAACAGGTAGGACGATTGCATTTCCGGAGGGTGATGGTGCAGATTTGTCTGGCTTACTGATTTGGCATGTTTAGTATCACACAGCTTCTCTGCCTTCACCAGCCTATGCTCAGTCCTTTGGTTCATGAACAGACCTGCAGATCCACCCAAGTCAGACTCCCCTGTGCTTTCCTTTTCTGCCATCAGTTGTGAAGCTGATAAATATAAAACACCCAAACAAGTTTTCAACCAAATGGCCTCAGTATAAACTCTAAACCAAAACTGCCTTTTTTTTTTTGTAGCTGTTGTGGTTTGGTCCACTAAAACCAGCACAGTAGCACAGGCCCATTTTTTTCTTTTGAATTTTGAACACAGTGCTGCTGATCTCCCGATAAATGGGCTTTCCATTTTCAGCTCATCTGGGGGTTGACTGTAAAGCTATTTTGCATGTAGACCAGCATTTCCAGCCTCTTGAGGTCCGAGATCTTTATTCCAAGCTGTTAGACTTTATCTGAAAGGGAGAGTTGTTTGATGTTTTTAAAGGTGTCACTTTGCTTGCAGTCACCCCTTTTAGAGATAAACTGCTGTGAGCAAAAAGGTAAAAATCTATTTGCCCACTTCCATCTCAAATTTCATGTTCCTGCAGTCACTCTTCTGACCATCTGATTGTTTTGAGCTGCCCCTACAAAGGCAAGGTGAAAACAAGTGCAGAAGGAGGTGTGTA
>NW_010251218.1:11047-14492 GCF_000690775.1 Eurypyga helias
AGGACAGCAACCCTGTGGCCACGGGAGCTCTCGGTCCCCGAGCAACGGGAGGTGCCGCCTCGCCCCGTTACCACTGTCCTTTGCTCTGCGTAACAGCGTTCACAGGACATTCTGATTGCCATGGCGGTGCTTCAGCAGCAGCTTTTCTGCGCCTCACAGACCTCTCGGCCTGGTCTCCAGTAATTGACTGAATTGAAAAAAAAAAAAATCACCTGTGGCCACGGGAGCTCTCGGTCCCCGAGCAACGGGAGGTGCCGCCTCGCCCCGTTACCACTGTCCTTTGCTCTGCGTAACAGCGTTCACAGGACATTCTGATTGCCATGGCGGTGCTTCAGCAGCAGCTTTTCTGCGCCTCACAGACCTCTCGGCCTGGTCTCCAGTAATTGACTGAATTGAAAAAAAAAAAAATCACTTGAACTTAATGACCCTCGAAATGGTCTTTATTAATTTTGAAATCAGCTCACTCGACAAACGACTGACGGCTCTAGGAGAACTGGTAAACTGTTGTTAACAGCAGCCATTAGAGGAAGGTGTTAAAGTAAGTCAGAAGGGTCAGCGGCAGGTGTTGCTGTTACACCTGTAAGTGTCAGCGCTTTTGTTTGGCTGACGCCTCGGGTGCATTTAATGGGGCTTAAGCCTGCAAAATGATTCATCCCCGCATAAGTGGTATCTTTAAACACTTCCTTCCAAAGCCCATGACTAAAAAGAGGCAAAGCATACTTTCCCTCTTGGAATAATGGCACTTCTGAAAGGGGTTTATAGAAATCTTGGGTTTCTCTTGGGCTCTTAAGCCAGCACTCGAGAAGAATTCACCTGGCGGCTTAAGCACGAGCAGGAGTTGACACACTGGTTCTGTTTTCTTGTTGACCCTCTTACATATATTAGCTGGAGGCAGATGATCAAAGCCACATAACTAGTTCTGGTCTGTTTATCCACGTCCCCAGCAGTTCACACAGGTACGCTGGAGTTCATAACCCTCTGGAGCTGCTCAGTTGTCTCCAGACCCGCTGTCCCATCAAACAGCCTGCATGGATCTGGTGGTAGTTGATTTCTGTTGAGGATTCAGAATGCCTTCGCTCCGTTCGGCATGTGAGGAACTAGAGTGTGCTCCCTCCTCGACTGAGGCTGTGCCAGAAGCCCAGACAGCTGAACACATGGAAGCAGCAGCTCTTGGACATCAGAAACGTTAGCGTTAGAAACATTAACAAGATCAAATTCTGTAGACCTCTTTCTTTTTGTCCTTTGAAGTGGATCTGCCCAGTGTATTCTAATGAGGAACTTCCTGATATTTTAATCTTTTTTTGCCTGTGTTTTCCCCTTGCCTCTCCCAAACCAACTGAAATAATTGGCGTTGGTGTAACTGCCCAACCTGAGCTATCCTTAAGACGCTGTAACGCGCTGTAAGGCAACAGAAAAGCACGTTCAGCTGGAACTACAGTCATGGGACTGCTGAACTTCAGCGGAACCGGATGACTGAAGCCGAGCTTTCCGTGAGGGTGCAGATGCCAACCCCACGTGCTGAAGGTCTACTCTCGCTCCAACCCTCTGTTGTTAGTACAATGGTGTTTTTTCGAACTGAATGAAACCAGGGTTTGGGGAACTGTTAAAGCTGTAAGCAGAGTGGGAGTCACAACCCAATGAAAATAGCGACCTGACTAGCGGTGAGATGAGGGTGTGTGGGAGGATTCTAACGTGGTTCATCTTTATTTTTCAGTGTTGGTTGCTGATTCGCTGGTTTATATTCCTGCAGTTATTTTATACTGTTTTTCATTGAGAGAAACATCCACCAAAAAGAAGGCAAGTATCCGGTGTGTGTGTAAGTTACAAACCAAGGGAAGCCTGCTGTTAACTCAGGGTAGAAACATAACAGTGTGAGCGTTTTAACGTACGGAACACTGTGATGGCTTCAACTGATGTAAAACCGATGACATATCTTGTATTAAAGGCTTCTCAGTTAAAAAGATTTTAAAAGCCGTTAACTTAGAGCAATTATTTAATGATTTCGGTAACAAGATGCTCTGAAGTTTAGTTGCCGCGAACTCCTGGATTCTGTTTCTTTCTGATTTTATTACTGGCATAGTAAACCCAAGATTCGTGCTGTACTGTGGAGGAATCCAGGAACTGCTGTGTCTTGCATGCTCCTTATGGCAGAACCAAGGCATTTTTGGAATAAAAATATCTTTATTTTGGAGTGATCCCAAGGTTTAAGATGGGTGGGGGTGATCTTTGAGCTGGTTGGCAAAGGGCAGGATGGTCTCCATTCAGTATTTTCATATTTATGGCACATCTTTATCGTTTTTATTCCTCAGAATATTACTGACAGCAGATTACTCATAGACAGTAAGATTCCTCCCCACAGCATGTATGCTGGAGGGGCAGATCTGGGTACTGGAGAAGCGGTAGGAGTTCCTCTGTCTAATATCTAACTCAGAAATAATGATTTTCCCCTCTCTTTCTTTTGATCCTTCTTTCCAGGTTTCCAGTGCTCTCTGCATACTGCTTTATCCAGGCCTCATTCTTATTGACCACGGACACTTCCAGTATCCTTGCTCTGCGGTGACGTGAATTCCCGTGTGTGAAGCAGCACTGTTCTCTTTGGTGTTGTCTTCAGCTGGGCCGAAGGTTCTTGTGTATCCATCTGCGGGGCTTCTGCCTGCCCCGAAGAAGAGACACTGGAGAAAGCTGTACGTCTGAAATACAGTGGAGATAAATGGTTGATATTGGGAGAAATCGATCCCAATGTGAATGGCTCTTTCCGTGCCTCGGGCTCATGTTTCTGTCGGTCACTTCATCGTGGAAAACGTCAGTGGTACTGTGACAGGGGACAGGACTGCGGTCTGTGTTTGGAGAGGGAATCACGTCTTGAGGGGCAGAGGAGCGTCAGGTGTAGTTGTGTAAAATGTAGGGGAGTATGAAGTGTGCCATCTCCTGCCCTGACGGCTGCTTGCGAGTGGATTCAGTGGGTGCCGAACCGCTCCGAAGGCAGCCCCGAGCTAACTGGTCAGTACTGGTGGCAGAGACCTTCACAGGCGGGCCTTTTTTACTAAGATGGTGGGGTTTAGACTTGTTTTGCACACCAGCAAGCAAATGCTGTTAGCTGACTACTCCAGGCTGTGCTGGTCAGTGCTGTCAAGCCGGAGGGACACAATCCTGGAATTGGGATAAATGTAAATGTTGAAATATTCCAAGGAGCTACTGAATCTCAGCATCTACTGTTTTGACAATCAAATAGTTTGCTAATTTGTGGTTTTCTTCCGAGCGAGTGCTTGGTGAGCTTGGAAGGTGATAGAGCTTGGAATGGAAATCTTGCTGTATTTGAAGGAAAAAAATCACAGTGCTATTGAGTGTTTGAGTTACAGGTCAGGAATTCTGAAATTCTATTTTTGGCCAGACTCTGGAAAGCTGTAGGTCATCTGGAGACGTCACTTAGAAGGAGGGGGATGGG
>NW_010251218.1:14537-19123 GCF_000690775.1 Eurypyga helias
AGGCACAGGGTTGCAATTTCCCGGTACGCAAAGACGTACCGAGAGGAAGGCCGTAACGTGTTCCGTGTGCTGGTTAGGGCAAGCAGTAACGGCCGTAAGTTACCACAGAGGATATCTGTTCCTTAAATACAGGGGAAAAAAGTCTTTTGAACCATAATTACAGTGAAATGCTGGAATAGCTTGTCTGTGGATGGTGTGGAATCTGCAGCATCAAGACCTTTAGGAAAAGGTTAAAAAAACCTTTAGCAACATGTTGAGCTGAGCTTGTGTCGGTGTGGCGCCGAGGCGCTGCCTGGTCTCCCGGGCTCTCTCCCACCCCGGTGCCTCTGGCGGGAATGGCTTCGCTGCCTGTGCCCAGCTCCAAGTGCTCAGCAGGTTCACTTAACCCCAGCAGCGGCTGGCCGCCGCTAAGTGCTGGTCGCAAGTGTACCCGGTGAGTCCGGGTGGAAATGGGCGTGGGCTGAAGACAATCCCAAAGTGGCCTCCCGGCTACTTCCACTGACAGACCGAAATAGGTGAAATTTCTGACAGTGCAAGCCTGTGGTAGGGGTTTCTCTCATTCTGTAACAGTAGCAGGAAAAGACAAGGCTCGTATTTTGTTGCAATGCAGCGGTAAGTGTAGCGTGGTCTCTTCAAACTCTATTGAGCTCAGGAACCTGTTCTCAAAGCCCTGAGGAAGTAGGGTGGCTGTTGGTAACTGTTACTCAGTGTTTGTACAGCTTAGCTGCGAGGGAGTGAGGCCGAGGGTGCGCTGCAAGTGTAATACAGTCACAGAAACCTCAGCAGTTCTTGTACTCCATAATACAGAATTTAAATACTGATGTATTTGAGTATTCTGCACGATTCTCTTGGAGCTGGGAGGAGAGACTCAAAAGCTTTAGCTTTGACCATGTGAATTCCAAGAAAAACATGCTCACCCCGATGCATTGCACGGAGCACTGTCACTGTCACCAAATGCTTGGTTGGCTGAGTGGCGTGTGCCTGGGAATGATCCGTGTACTGTTTGTTTATCCTCACATGTGCTCCTGCAGGCCTCGGAAGGATCAAAGTGAGCCCAGGTCTGCCTGTGGAGACCACGGTCGCAAGCGGCAGCGTGCTGTTAAAACTTATTTGGCGTGCTGCTTTACGCTTGTCCCTCGGGGCGTTTCTTGCTGACTTTCCGTACCGAGATGCGTATCTCTTCCTTGACAGAAGAAACCATATACAACTCAGTGAGCCTTGGCTTTGCCTTGTGGGCTGTACTCTGCTTGTCTTATGACTGGGACCTTCTGGGGTCAGCGGCATTTTGCTTGGCCTTAAATTACAAGCAAATGGAACTCTACCACTCTCTGCCCTTTTTTTGCTATTTACTTGGAAAATGCTTCAAGAAGGGACTGAAAGGAAAGGGGTAAGTGACTTCACACCATTTTATCGTCCTCAAGTATATGCCCAGGCAGTGAGAATGTGGTTCTGCTTATTTGCATGTGGGCATTTCTCAATGAGCTTGTAGTGGGAGATCCTTCCTGTCACGTATTCCCCTGCAAAATAAACATCCTCTTGTTGAGGCCCGCGTAAGCGTTTCCACGGAACAGACACTAAAGTCCCTTAAGGTGTCCTTTCTTCGCACCCTTCATTCTGGAGGGTGACGTGGCTGTGGGCTGCAGTGGGCGGGCAGGTTAGATCCACAGCAGCGGCTCCGTGTTTCTCATGGGGTTGTTCTCTCTAACCTGGGGATGATGAACTTGTCCCTGTGGTACTGGTAGCTCTTCTGTTTAGACTTATTACCTTCAGTTCTGTATCCCCTTTACAAAAAGGTTCATGCTGTAAACGCGGAACTGGCTTTTGCTACCGGTAGCTGCATTTATCTTTTCTGATGGGAGCTTCTCTCTTGCTTGCAGGTTAGTGCTGTTAACTAAAATAGCAGGGACAGTGGTGGTTTCCTTCGCCGTCTGCTGGCTCCCCTTCTGCACCGACACGGAACAAATCATGCAAGTACTCAGAAGACTCTTTCCAAGAGGCATGCATGTTTTCTTCTCCCCCACCCCACTGTCAGCGCTCTGTATTCTTAGATCCCTTGAGAAACCTTCATCGTGACCTTTAGGATTTCAGGCGGGAGACACCCCACAGAACTCGTAACTTGAGCTGGCTTCTTCGGCAGTCGTTTCTTGCCAGTTATTTAATCCAGTATTTAACCCCAGCTCAGCTGGCATCTTCTAGGATATTATATGGGTGGACAACACTTAGCCCATCATCAAACCCATACTTCAGTCCATGCATTTTTCCACTGAAACAGATTCCACAGTAATTGACAGTGTCAGAAGATGTAACCTTAAAAGTTAACAGCTTCGGTCTCTGTCTTTGCTTCTGCTCGGCTTTTTGCCAACAGGATTTATTATGTTTAAAGAAACTTAGAGATAGTTTGGGTGCAGCCTAGAACTTCCTTTTTGACCCACCTTGTGTTTTCAGTGCAGGTTTCCCCAAAGTTTTAGGCCAGTTCTGCTTTTCCTTCGGCTGTTGACGTTTGCGTGCTGCAGCGTGCCAAGTGCCGCAGCCTGAATCCAGTAAACCGTGTGCCTGATGGCAGCGCCACAGCAGTCTCCCTGGTAAAAGATGCCCATGGAACAGGCAGGGGCCTTCCTTAATTAGGGCAAGAGCCTTAACATCATGCTTTTTGAAGCAGATTCTCAACTTTAACCAATAAAATGAAGCATTGCATTTCCAGGTTTTGCCGTCAGAGGGATTTAAGCAAACACTGACGGGGTTTGATTAAGCTTAAACTTTATTTTAATCTTCTTGAGACACAAATACTGTCACGACTGGCACTTTCTTCTTCAGAACTTAATGCTGATGGACCAAAGGCAGCACGTTACCGAGTTATTTAGAGCGGAAGCGTTCTCACTGTAGTCTCTGCTGTTTAAAAAACCCCAAACAATCCCAAAACCACAGCGACCCTACTCCTTGGGGACTACTGGAATTTATAAAGAAATAGTTTTGCTCCCCACACTTTTTATTCAGTACCAAGTTTAACAAGTCAATCTGTAAACGACAATAACCAATGAATCCGATAGAGCTTAAGGATTTTAGTCTAATATTAGCCCAAATATTTCTGGAGTCGATGAGGGCAGCGCTTGCTGGACGCTAATCTGGATAAAATAAGAAGTCGTCCGCGTAAGCACTGCGCAGTAAATTTACACCGGGGTGCCTGTAACAGGTTCTTTGAATCGGTTCCCACTTAGAGAAGCCGTAACAAATGTGGGTGGCTGTAAAACCGTATTGGCTCTGAGGCGGGCGTCCCGCGAGCTGGCTGGTGCTGCCAAGGGCCTGCTCGCTTGTAATCCCCGGCAGATTTGAAGCGCATTTTCCGTATTGCCTGGGAGCACGTGAGGAAGATGGTTCGGCTGGGGCTGGCTGCCCTCTGGCTGTTATGTCTACACAGCTGTGACTCAAGCAGCTGTTTGGGGATGAGTTTCATGAGCGTGAGAGCTGCCGTTACAGATTTAATGTTGAAAGTGATCCTAGCACAACTGCTAACGTCTTTAGAGTTCTTGATTTATTAGAGGTTAACTCTGTCCTTGCTAGCAGGCGGGACGCAGGGCCAAATCCGTGCAGGTATGGGGTGAAATGGGACGGTCACAGGGTGCCTTCGCATCTGAACCAAGATCCTGACATGCCAGGGTTTCGTCGGGCACCGGGAGTTCCAGAACCTTATCTGTACAAAACGGGTGAAGTCGGATCTGTACAAAACGGGATCTCGTGGGTGAAGTCTCTTGTGCTGAAGAACTATTTCGTGGTTATTTTGGAGCATGTTTAATTGAGTCTCTTGAAACTTCCCATTCCTGAAGATTGGAATGATTTCCAGTACCTTTGAGAAAACGATGTGTATCTGCGAGTGTCTTCGCAGAATCATGGTGAAAACCCAGCGATCCTCCAGCCGCGCTCTGTCACGACACTTGAATGTATTTATCGTTGATTACCCTTTTCTCTTCCTTCCAGGATAAAGTCGCCAATATTTGGTGCAGTCTAAGTGTCCTTATAAAGATAAAGAATATAGTGTCACCTCAGACTCAGCTAAAACTCAGGTAAGACATGACTAAGTGCTCGAGGTAGTCCATCCGCGTCAGCTTTTGCAAGGAATTGTCAGAAGTGGTGTTTAAAATCTTGGAAAAAACGTGTTCTCTCCTATGCTGTACCTTTCCCCCAGTGACAAGGGTTTCCCAGGCACCGTTAGGAATGTTTACGACTGAAAATTTTCCTGCTTGTTTACACAGTGACTGAAGCTACTTGGCTGGTTAAAATGGGGTTAAAACGTGTACGCTTTCCAGAGAATTACCTCTGTGTGTGCTCTCGGGAGTTGGAGGCCACAGTTCTGGCTTTTGAAGAAGTAACAATTCAAGTCCAGCTCTGCAAGGCCTGAGGGATTCATGGAAGTGCTTTATCCCTCTTCCAGAGTGTCGGGGAAGCCCGTTCAGCACTCTGCTCTTGCGACTGAGCCTCCCCCAGTGCTTTTGTACTGAAAGTGGCAGCTGAATTCCTACCTTGCCTAGTTTTCCAGAGCGATTCTTGATACAGTGGAAATATCAGTAGAACCTCATGGAGTTCAACAAGGC
>NW_010251219.1:0-1095 GCF_000690775.1 Eurypyga helias
GGTGAAGGGGGGGCAGCTGAGCGTCACCGGGGGCCGGCACCCCTTTCCCTGTGTCCCGCGCTGTGCCGAAGCGGAGGCAGGAGGACGGCCGCGCTCCTTTCCGCCGGGGCCGGCGTTTGTGAGCGGCGTTTCTGATCCCAGCTGGTTTCTAAAGCCAAAAATAGAGCAAACCAGCTTTTTTAACTTTTTTTTTTTAATGTTTATTTTTTCCCCTCGCAGCTGTTCAGGTGTAAATAGTGCCAGAGCCTTGGGTCACTACTGCCCGTTTCCGAGCCGAGCCGTGGCCGGAAAATCCTCCCGAGCTGTCAGGGAGCGGCTGGGGGGATGGGGGCCCCGACTGCACCCCTCCACAAGAAACCCCCGAGGTGGGGATGCTCCTGGCCTCCCCCTGCCCGCCCTTCCTACGGCTGATTTTTTTCTTTCCCATGGTCAGTGGAAAATTCGGGAGGACAAATTCAGGAGGAAAACGGCTGTGAGCCTGCTTCTGCCTTTCCCCCTGCGCGCCGGAGAGGGCTGGATGCGTGCCGTCGGCACGGGGGGAGCAGGCAGGACCACCCCGATGGCCCCTGGTATGGCAGGTGGTATGGCAGGTGCGGCACTGCTCCTGCTTGTGGCACCTGCGCCCAACGAAGCGATCTTCCCCTCCCTGCCGCTGGAAACCCACTTCCCAAGGTTTTGGTGCTGGGAGATGCTGCTGGCACCGGAAGGTCCCCAGCCCCGGAGCATCCGCCCCGTGCGGTGGTGCCGTCGGCTCCTTGGCGTCGCTCAAACCGCTGGAGTCTCCAGCTGTTTCTGCCAGGCAGCAGTGGAAGTCGGGGTCTGTCCAGCCCACGGGAGCCGGGATGCTCCGAGGGGGATGCAGAATCGGTGGTGGGCAAGCGGTTGCCCCGTTGAAACCCCAAATTCCCTCTCTTCCTTCGGAGGACTAGGAAATCCAAAGGATATCTGGGTTGCTCGGGAGGCGTCGGAGGCCGCGAAGGCGCCCGGGGCGGGGGAAGGCGCTGGTGGGTTGATCAGGTCGGTTTTCGGTGCTGGAGGGGCAACCCCTGGGTGCTCCCCTCGCACCCCACCTGGGCTGGGTCGCACTGGGGTGTC
>NW_010251220.1:0-5145 GCF_000690775.1 Eurypyga helias
TCTATGATTCTATGATTCCTCTGCACACAGTGGATCTTGTTAATGGTTTGTGCAAAGACTCTAAAAGGTAAGTCAGCAACAAGCCCATAACCACAAATAGATAGAGTTATGTAACGTTTTTCTGACAAGGATTTTACTAATACAAACAGAATTCTTATGTAATTTTTTTTTTTTCCTTAACTGGTCATATCTTCTACAGTGCAGAGATATTCCCAAACCCACCCCGTTAACTCAGTTAACTCCACTATCTCAAACTAATTTTCAAAACGCTTCCAAAAAAAGACTTTAAAAAAAAAAAGAGAAAAGAAATAAACTGTGCAGCCTACCTCATCTTCAACCAAGTTAGGTAACAGAGCTTTCATTCTAGCAACTGGAAATGACTTCTTGGTTGCTTCAGGAGACCCCAAAAATATCATAAAATAAATTACATAGCACATTACCAGAACACTGGTATATAAAAGCTGGAAAGATAGGGAAGGAGGGAAGAAAAAGTGATATAAAATTAACTTACAAATGTAGAATTACATTCTAGAAGTACATACTAGACTTCTAAACTCAGAGAGAAGAAAATGTAGTTAGTAGCCCTTATTCTTGTCAAATATTAAACTAGGTGAAGAATTTCATTTACATGTCTCAAGAATGCTGTTGATCATTTTTTTTAACTCTATGTTATCACAGCCCTTTGCTAACTTTCATGATCTAGTCAGCATTATTAAACTGATTATTTAAAGTACCATTATAAAGCAATTGTTCACTAGCTCAAAAATCAAGTTGACAGAGTAGCTACTGTCTACATCTCTCAATTCATAAAGTCATTTAGGTTGGAAAGGACCTTTAAGATCATCAAGTCCAACTGTTACCTGTTAACCTGCCAAGTCCACCCCTAAGTCATGTCCCTAAGCATCATGTCTAGACGTCCTTTAAATCCCTCCATGGCTGGTGACTCCACTACCTCCCTGTGCAGCCCATTCCAATGCCTGACAGCCCTTGCAGTGAAGAAATTTTTCCTAATATCCAATCTAAACCTCCCCAGCACAACTGGAGGCCAATTCCTCTTGTCCTTTAACTTGTTACTTCAGAAAAGAGACTGACACCCACTTTGCTACAACCTGCTTCCAGATAGTTGCAGAGTGTCATAACGTCTCTCCTGGGCCTCCTTTTCTCCAGCTTCAATCAGTTATAAGCACCTACTACAGCCACTGCAAGATCTAAAAAAAAATAACCTAATGCCCACATCTGAGGTGGATCACATTTTATTTCTAGGTGAACTGACAGTGCACAGGCCACGACCCTATTTTTCAGGTGCCAATCTATCCCTTCTTCACTGTAGTAAAGAAAAAGTTTTAACCCGAATATGTTACTCATGGTTAGAACCTTCTGATAAGGTGATATAGGCTGGTGGCACAGGCTGATAAAGTTATCATGTGATCACAGTCTTCTACACAACAGAAGCCAAAGTCTAACATTAATTCTGAAGCCAGGTGGTGAACAGTCTTCAGTCATTAGAATGTGTAACTCATTAAGACAAAGAGTCAACATAAAGCTCACACAGATAAACATAAACTCATTTGAAAAGTGTGCCTTCACAGACAGAAGATGCTTTCTTGCACCCCCATTAACCTGCTCGAGGTCCAAGTGCCTAGTCAGTAACGACCATTAGGAAAATAACTACATACAAGTGCTAAATCTTAAACCTCCCAGAAGCTGCTTCTCTCGCCTCCCTAAAGTTATTTGCAGGCTAAATGTCAAAGAAATAAAAATTCAGATGAATCAAGAACGTATAGAAAAGGAAACTTACCTGAGCCAAGGAAAAAATGTAGAGGCCCCATTGAGGATAAAGGGCTACTAACGTAACTGTCAAAATGCATTTTGACACTATGGAAAGGCTTTCAGCAATTACCTTTAAGAAAGAGAAAACAGAGGCGTATTTTCTGCCAACTTCACCACATACACAAACTTAAAATATATTAGTTTCACACACAGGATTTATTTAGGAAGGTAAAAAGACTTGCAAAGCCAGTGTGACTTTATCACAGTCTCTTTACGCTGAGCTGGCTGTCTTGAACAGTAATTTCTCCGTAAATTTTCTATTCTTGCATTTCACAGTTTCTCCACTGCACTTTCCCAGACCTTTCCATGGAACGTAAGGGAGAAAATTTTGCTTGAGACAATCACATTCTCAAATTATTGCATTTCACAATTTCGTAAGAGCAGTCAACTGAAATGCAAAACTGTGGAAGTTGTGTGCCTCTCCCTCCAATTAACATTCATGACTAAGTATTTAATGATCACTAAGGTGATAGTTTCTAAATAAGCCAACATTCTTGCTTTAACAGGGACAAATTCCTATCTGTGAGACAACTATGTCGTACAGTACTAAACAGTACACACAGGGTTTGTATGTTCAGGCATATAAAAACCAAGAGATCTAGTTCAGTAACCTGTTCTTTGCAACCAAGAAAAACAATTCACCCCCGACACACACACCCCATGTACTTCACTAACCTTAAGCCTCACAAACAAGTGAGCTTGTGCTAAAACCCAGAACGGTTCTCCCAGAAGTTCAATAACTGCTGAAAGACCAAAGGACACCACACCAGCCTGGTAATGAGGAACCAGCGAAGGATCAGGTACTTCAAGCAAGTGTAACCACACTAAGCCCAGGAAAATAGACCAAAAAACACCAAGAGGGACTCTAAAAAGTTAACATGAAAGCAAATCAATAGAAATGTTATTTTAGAGAAAAAAAACACACCAACACAAAGAGAACTAGATGAAAATGTCACATATTTATATAATTCTATGATTCTATATGGTTATAACAATTTAAAAGGCCCTGAGGAATTAATTATTATTGTTACTATACCAAGAATAGCTTTTTTTTTTTTGGTAATGAACATCTTTAAGACATTATTTGCAAGACAGAAAACCTTTGACTTGTCTATTTTCTACTCAAGAACCAAACGCAAGGTCAATTATCTGCATTTCTTGTTCCCTAGGACGAAATAATTCTGGTTCCCTATCAGCCTGCAAACTCCTCACTGCTGCAACTTTTACAGTCTGGTTACCAGGGGTTTGGCAGACAAGCTTTGTTGGATCTGGCTGTAAGATATAAAGATGCCACCACTCCAACCACTTCTCTTACTCTTCCAGAAATCACCGGTTCTCCAGCGACTGACAGCAGAGCGAGCAGAGGAAAATGCATGCCTGCACCTCAGGTGTGCCCATTCACAATGCCCTGCTGCAGCTCAAAGCCACCCTGATTAATGATTGTAGCTAAATGTGTATTACCTTCTGTGACACTGCTTCAGGGACACGAGGCTTCTGGCAGAGTGCAGCAAGTTTTACATCATTTTTATATTAATATCTATTTGACCCTCTCATTATCAGACCCCTAAGGAGTGTGACATCAAGCTCCTACCATGCATTTCAGATCCTGCAAGAAGGTAAATCTTCATTTTAAGTTACACGTGTCTACAAGGAAAAATTTAAAAAGGTGCACAGTCATTGTTAACTCTATCATTTCATGCCCACCTGAAAGGCTGTCAAATAGCAAAAAAAAAAAAAAAAAGATTATAATATAGCAAAGAGAACAGATCTAATACATTTAAAAATATTAGTATTAAACCTACCCCTGAAAGGGACAATCCCTATTCTTTATACCTGGATGCAGATGACCACGCATAACTCCCCATGCCAGCGCTGTGCAGTTCCAGGGGAAAGTCAGCAGGGTGCCCCAGTGGAAGACTACTGTTTTGTTGTGCAGTAGCTTTCCACCGTATCAGGCAGGTAAACTCCCCAACACACCTAACTGTGGCTGCGCAGCTGCTAGATCTGACAGAGGGGAAGCAGCAGGGATATGTATCCAGGATCCAGAAGAGCGCAACAAGTCATAAAATCCACTTAGCTGCAAGGCATGATTTACATGTTGGCTGCAGCTTCGCACAGGCTTTAAGATACCCACTTTCTGCTAAAAATGGCACTACAGTTGACAGAAGTAGTCCTACTTATTCCTTGTTGCTCAATTCCAAATCTTTTTCACCTTTTCACATCTCTCCTACCTAACACAAACATTTATGTTGCCATGGCATTAAACTGCATCAGGGCTCAAGACTTGGAATAAAAATTAGTTTGAGAGATAAAAAAAAAATATAAAATATCTAAACTAGATTCACAAATGCCTATCAAGTAATAAAATAGCAAGACTGAGCAGGCAGAGGAAGAAAAAAATAAAGGAGTAAGTATTTGTGCAGCAGGGTTTTCCTTTCACAGCTACAACATAAATGAAACTCCAGGGTAAGCAACAGAACAAATGGCTCCTGATAGCACCTCTGAAGATGCGCTTTCCCACGTGCTCCAAAAAGAGATCAAGTCCACAAATACTAAAGCAACAGACTTGACCAGTTTCCTGTATCAGTCCTGAAAGACGACTGAGTCTACTAAATGCTCAGTGCTGAAGTAAATAAACACTTGCTCTCGTTTTGTGAGCTGTTAGACAAGAATTAGAAATAAGTTCTAAAGAAGTAAATTTTTAAAAGTATCTTACGTCAGCCACAACAGATTAATTGTTTTGGTCCAGTTTCGCTTTGTACTTCCACTCAAACAAGCTCTGCGAAACGCCTCCCTGGCTAGGAAGACAACTGTTGAATACAGCAGAGTTAACCTAAAGGAGATGAGGAGGGAAAAAAAAAGAGAAAGTGATTTCTCGACACACTGCCTCTGAAATCCTTCATGCACCAGCATCACTGACAGCGTTACCACAGGCCTGAAAGACAAAGCTAACAGGTATGCAAAGAACATGTGGTGGTACGAGGTAAATTATCATCGTCGCATTAAAAAAAAAGGGAAAATAATTACATTGGAGTATTGAAATAGCAAAAATACTTTAAGCATGCTATAAACCAAAAACGCAGTTGCAAAGTTTATTGTATCGCAACAGCCTATAATGTGCTATTGCGTCTAGCTTTTCCTCCGCAAGACGTTGGTCTAACATGGAAGACAGACCAGCAGTACCTCTGTTTCAGGGCAAAGAGATAGACCCGGCAGTAAATTAGGCAGCACCGTGCAAAGGATCATTAGCGGCACAGACCGCAGCCCCGGAGCCCAGCAGCCCCATCACGCCGGGAGCCTGCCCCTCGGGAAGCC
>NW_010251221.1:0-13534 GCF_000690775.1 Eurypyga helias
GGAGCACCCCCTCCCCTCCTTCTCCCCTGACTCTGGGGTCTGCAGGGCTGTTCCTCTCACATCTCACTCTCTCCAGCTGCAACCTCTCTTCCCATTTTCTTTTCACTCCTGTCTTAACTACCCTATCCCAGAGGTGCTCCCACCCTCCCAGGTGGGCTCGGCCTTGGCCAGCTGCAGGTCCAGCCTGGAGCTGGCTGGCATTGGCTCTGTCAGACATGGGGAGACTTTCAGCAGCTTCTCACAGAATCCATCCCTGTAGCCCCCCGGCTACAAAAACCTGGCCGTGCAAACCCAAAAGAGTAACATACACCAAGAGACAGGAAATATTACCCCTCGACCTTTGGAAACAGCTGTGATTTTTTCTGTACAACAACTGAGCATTCATTCTGCTTAGTTCAAGTTCTGTGAAATACTGCTCTTCTTGTCAAAATACACCTCTACAGGTCAGAAGGAAGAAAAACTAAGAAAATCTTGTTTTCTTAGGAAAAAAATATCGAGTTTTGCACAACAACCCAAATAATTTCAATGACTATCCCTGGCACTCAAAAGCGAAGAATTCTGAAACCCAAGATTTGGATTATAACGGCTTATGCCTTTATCTAATTTGAAAAATGCAAATATTTTAAGCACCGTTCAGCAAGAGGAGCTGCTGAATGCAGGACAAGACACAGAAACAGCTGCGCTAGGCCCAGACACCTAGTGATTATTTTCTGTCCTTCGATAAATCATCTGCCCTCATAAAAGGACAGCACACACGAGGAAAAAACCAGACTACGAGTCCATTTGCAGATACAAACCAAAACTCTGCTCTTCCTACCCCAAAGCAGCAGAGCATGCAGCCTTTAAACAGCACACCGAGACGCAGAGAAAGCTTTCGGCCACTTCACCAGTAACTCCTGCTAATCTCTGACAATCCACAATCCAGCTTCATCCAAGTAAAACTACTGCAGAAATCCGCAGGGGAGATTCGGGCCTTGCCAGCGTGCGGCGGTGGGCAGAACTGACCGGTGCACAGGGGGTGAGCAGAGCTAACGAGCACCATCGCACAAGGAGCTGCTCAACAGAAGCAATAAACTCGGAAGGAAAAGACAGTGGTTAGTCGGGTGGGATTATAACGGCCCGTAGTAAACAGTCCGGTTCAACAAATAAACAAAGTAAATATCCCATTCTGCAAACTGCTGGGGATTCTCTGAAAGGAAGCGCAAGCTCTGCGCTTTCAGGGAGTCTGGTGATGCCCCAGCTCCCACGAGGGAATAGTGAACCTCTCAGTGCACCGAAGAGCAGCACAGCAGAGCACAAACACAGGGTGCAGACACCCGCCTGATTTACCAATGGGCTTAGAGGGACTGGCAAAAGTAACATCGAAACCCAAAATCTCCTTCATGCAACTCTAAGACCTTACAAACTCCTGTTTCTCAGTACCAAACTGTTGGTGCCTTCTGTTCTAGACTGCAAAAACCAAGGCTCAGTGCTGCAAGGACTGCACTGAGTGAGCAGTCCCAATTCAGCATGCTAGGTTATACAGGAAAAGCCTCTGAAGGCTTTGGAGCTGTATCTGTGGTTTGAGGAATGTGCAATTAAAATCAGCTGCTCCTCAAGCAGCAGAAGGGTGGAGGCTGACAATAATAAACCGCAAGCTCCTGTACAGGCACTGGCAAGCAGCGTCTTCTCCCCAGCTCGACCAGATTCTAAATTAGAAACAGTTCTGGCAGCGTTCTGGCTGCTGCTCGTGAAGCAAAAGGGAAGAGACTTGCTAAAATTCAGCTGACGGGTTTCTGCATTTATCCCAGGTTCATGCCGAGTGTGAAAAGTCCCTCGGCAGGCTTCAGGCAGAAGGCCCGACAGAGCACGGCGCCGAGGGCCCTTCGCTCACAGCTCTCCATGAACGTCTCCACCGGGCTGCCTGCGATGAGAGCCTCAGACCGTGTAACCATACGGAGCTGCTGTTGGCAACTGCCAAGAGAGGATCGGCACCCACCTTATCTGGATCGTAACTGTCTACGGAAATGCTCGGCACGACGAGCGAGATGCACTGGATAGGGGAGACCACGTCTCATTGTCTTTAAGCTGCACACTCACCAGGGCAACTTGCTGCTACTGTGGAGATACTTAATGAAACACTCACGTGGCTTTATTAAAATATCCCTACGTTTTAGCCTGAGTTTCCCATTTAAACTCACACTGTGCACTCTACTCTAGGCTTTCAAGCCAGCACAAAACTGCCGTGCAGACTCAGGGCCTTCTGCTTCTCCTCTGCAAAACTGTACCGACACCAGCTTAGGAACTTTTCCAGAGCAAATAGCTCTTTCAGCTTCGCAGCAGTCATGCCTTTGCTCTGCGTGTTTGTTATCAAACCAGGACAGGCAGGCACCGCAGAATCTGACGGATGCCTCGGGGAGAGAAATTAACCCAAAATTCAGTACAAGCGAACCTCTCTCATATTATGCAGCCTCAGGATATCGACTCATGACTTAACTAAATATCCTCTTCCTACAGACTATCTCCTCCCAACTGCTGCTCCATGTTACTCAGGCTTCTGAAGAGCATCTCTGCTCAGCACAGAATTTAATATGACAAACTAGGAGCTTATCACATCAACCATCACACAATGCAGTTTGATAGGAAAGGCTCAGAGCCTGCTTCCAGCTCGCATGACCTTTTCCAGGATTTTTATAGATGCCTGCATACATTTGCTAGAGAACACAACAGCAAGAGGATAATGAGAGAGAGCAGAACTGCAGACAGGGCTGACAATACTGTGACCAATAAACCTGATCCTGCATTAGGAATTACATGTGCAGATCAGCAAGACTGAAGCTTTGAGCGTGCACACTGATGGTGGCAGAATGTAAAACCTTGGAAATAGGAAGAAAAAGCAGAGGAGACAATTGGAGTGAAAGGAGGTGATACAGGGAAAAATAGTTATCAAAAATACAGCTGGCTGAGAAGCAGTTTGGAGAGGTAGGCAGAAAAGAACTCGCTTTATGAAAGTGAAGGGGAGTAGAAATGCAGTTCAGCCACTTGTTCCAAGATAAAAGCACATGTGAGACAAGTGAGGCACAGAAGCTTGAGGGATGGACATCCCTTCAAAAGCAGGTCCTTCAAAAGCAGGCAGCTATTCCTCAGCTATCCACTGCTGCAGGGAAGTGGATTCGATGACCACGAGTGCTCCATCAGTGTACACTGCTAATAACAGGGGGCCCTCCCTATTGCCTAATGCTGCATTATGTAAAAGACCACACAGAACTGCCGAGTCAGGGCTGTGCATCGTCATTCCACACCTCTAGAGATTGCCTCGACACAGCATTGGCCCTGGCCATCTCACCCAGCCCTTCTCCTCTGTGCTCACTCCCCCTTACGGCTGGGCACAGCTGACAAAGCCAGCCGTCGGTCTTGCACTCACACAGCTGATGCGGAGGGACATGACAGGAATTCCAGCCCTCTTCAATCCCCAGCAGCTCTGGCACAGCCGGATCTCCTTAAAGGTGAATGTTCAGCCTGCAGCAAAGTCATTCTTCTAAGCTAGTGGTCAACTTAGTCTTGGAGATCCCTTTGAGATGACGCTAGCTCCCAGGATGCACTGTGCTCCATATGAGAAAGCTTTAACGCGTTACGTTGGACACGGAGCAGTAGATGAACTGAGGAAACTCTGCAGGACCCTACTCCAAACCAAGAGAACTCCTCTTGTAAGCTCAGAACACTCGTACAAATTCAGGGCACATTTCCAGTACTGCCTGACCTAATCAGCCCTTCCTGAAGAAAACACGATGCTATAATGTTTGTTTTCTAAGTTGACTGCTGCAAAAGAAACTGCTGTGACCCAAAGCAACAACCCAAATCAAAGGAACACTTCCAGAAATACAGTTTCAGCCTGAAATAGTTTGCTGAACTCTTGAAATTTTTACCATCATGCTGAATAAATTTTGAAGGTTACTGGTAGGCCATCTGACTTCAGAAAGGGTGACCCTGACATCGTGGCCTACACTTCAGCCGCTCTCGAATGTGGACTGTAACCTTGTAAGTAAATACACATTCCTGAGGAATAACCACATTCAGCTTTCACAGTAACGTTTAAAATACCTCTGAAGAGTAGATGAGCCACTGTGGCCCCACTACCAAGAGTGACAAGAAATTCAAGAGAAAAGCTGCCTGAAGTGCATGAAAGAGCTCTTCATGGAGAGAATCACTCGTGGAGGTGGAAGTTAATGCCTAGTCCAGGCTGTTCTGGGATAAAAAAAACCCAACATCTGGTCAAGGGAGGCCCTTGTCCTAAAAGATTCTGCAGAAACACAAATTCCCAGCCACACCAACTGGTCTGCAAGGCAGAGACCTCCAAAATTAGCATGTTTTGCATGGAATTATTTTCCTCGGTGTTATCAGGGTCACTTAGGTCAACAACCTGTCAGCACTGCAATTTCTTTCCAAATGGTAATCAAAATAACTATGCACACCTTCTTCGGACTTCCATGTCCTGAGCGTTACTTACAGTTGTGTGATGAGAGACGCTGCCTCCAATATTGAGGTTTTTGAGAAGCTGGGGAGACCCTCCATACTGCCCCGAGATCTGCTTCCTGACTTCAGCAGCTACAGTTCTGAAAGGAGAGAGGGACAACATTATCTCTGTACAAGAACTACAGTGAAGATGACATATCAAACACGCTTTACGCTGCTGCTGGAATGAAACCCAACGCTCAGTGTGCTGGCTGGAATGAGTGGCACTGGCTGGTGAGAACAGCCCCTGTATATTGAATTCCCGGAGAATCACAAAATTCTCGCAAGGCTGCATATATACGTTCTTAACAGCAATTACATATTTTTTTCCCTTTTGTGAACTGCTCTTTTGTGCACATCTGTGGCAATAAAATGCTTGTGACGCTGAGCACAAATAAACTTGCTCCCGGTGGGCTCCTTCCAGTTCCCACCAAGGAAAGCTCCTGTGCTCTGCTCTCTCATTTTCACCCCTTCCCTATTTCGGGGCTTTGCAGAGGTGAGGACCGGCAGCCACTTTCTATCCGATATTGAAGCCCTTCAACACTAGCACTGGGGCAGAAAAGCAGTTCCACACAGGGTGGGTTGAAATGTCTAGGGAGCAGCACGGGAGAAACAATCGACCAGTCACAACAAGAACCTGTTTCCCCTTCCACACAGGAGAAGTAGCGGTGGGACAACGGTGGCTAGCAGAGGGGACACTCAACACACTGGCTAGCAGGGCACAACAACTTATGGTCTCTGCCGGAGTGAAATCCCACTGCTGGGAAACTCTTCTCACCAGGAAGGAAAAACACTGATCAATCCTTCCATGTCTGGAGGGTAAATCCACACTGTGCCCCCCTGGGGTCTTCCGTTTTCCCCAGTAAACCACATTGTCACTGGTAAGCTTGAAAACACAACAGTTGGGTAGCTCCAGCCCTGAAAACACAACAGTTGGGTAGCTCCACCAAGGGAACATCTCGGCAAAGGAAGAGCACGTCAGAGAGGGACGTGCAGCCAAAGACTATCAAAGAGCCGTGGTCAAGCCCTGACACAGCCATCCACAGCGTTCCCAGCAGCAAGCTGCAGCTCACCTCGACAGCAGAACCGGGATAGCCAAGTTTTTGAGTATGGTAGAAATGGTTTTATTTCAAAAATAAACCAAAAGCCCAGATTCTTTCCACAAAAAAGGCTGCTGACCGCCCCTGGTCTACAGGACCTCTCCAACACGAAAGCGATCTTCTCCGGGCGTCGGCGGCCGATTTCTTAACGACAAACCCACTCCCAACTGGTGGTCACAGCACCGCAGCGCTGCGGCCTGCTCGCTGTCCCACAGCAACGTCCCCGCTCCAAGAGGACGCTAACCAGTGCCTAAGACCAACGAAGAGGCCGCAAAGACACACGGATGGGGGTTTTTGCTGTATCAGCGATCTTTGTGGGAACGGCATCTCGGCTCCTGATCTCGCCCAGGGGAACGTGCTGCGGAACAGCCTGGTGCACGAGCTGCTAAAATCCTGCCAAGTAGAGGTGGTTAAACCTTCCCTCAGCAAAACCTTGACGTCAGGGTGGGCTCCCAGCCCCAGGACTGCCGTGACAGTGAATGCTGGTGGGCAGGAATGGGGGCAGGTGGAGGCAAGTGATGCCAATGGAAGAGAAGGGAACTCTAAAAGGGAACTAGCTGGGACAACGGAGCCTACCATGGAGAGCAGATGTTTCCTCAGGCCAGAGGCTGGGAGTAAGATTAGCTGGAGGAAGCATTATTTTGCCTTTTTAAAAAGTGGGCTGCAGAAGGGGAAAAAAAAAGTTTTATGTATTCTGGCTGGAAGAAGTGATTTGCTTCATGTTTGCCTTTATCCACAGGAGACCCTGCTTTCACTTCTGGAGGGTGGCTGCTGAGAGCAGAGCAACAGCTCCCGCTGGGGACGGACAGCATTCAGGCTGTCTGACCGCCCTCGGATAAACCACCCTCCCCGCCACGCGCACGCGTGGACTCAGACACGCACCCAGGAGAACAAACCATGCGTGCTGCTAGCACTGACAGGAGAAGTTTGGAATGTATTAAAATGGTTGCTCGGCACAGAACACACCACGTCTCCGCGGCTGACGAGATGTAAAAGCTTGCCTCTGGGTTGCAGATGATCCCTTACTCGGTGCGTGTTTTGTGTAATTCCTGACGATTGCAAAAGAGAGCCCCGCGCCACATGGCTGGCAGGAAAAATCAGAACCCACATTTCCCCATGCAGCACAACACAGGAAAAACTAAAAATGCATTGTTTCCAGATGGAAAGTATGGCCAGAGGAGGAAGCCCGTCCTCGGCTGTGAAACCACAGCCACTGCCCGGCCTCGTTACTCAGCGATGCTCTGCATGAACCCCAGGCATGCTCTGTAACAGCCGCCAGCGCGGTTCTCCATCCCTTCTCGGTCCCAGCGGCTGGGAGCTGGGCTGTATTTGGAGCACAGCCTGTCAATACACCCATAACTCCAGCTACGACTGTGCTTTACACCAGCCTGAAGCAGAAGCAAGCTCAGGCGCAACGCTGGCGTTGCTTAGGGGCACTGAGTTTGCATGGATGCTGTTACACCGCCCCGCATCATCCCTGCTGAAAAGGTCATTTGATGCAATCCGGGAAGAAACATGGCAAAACAAAAGGGTGGCACGGATCAGCACGGCTTCTGACCCTGCGCTGCACAGCGATGGCTGTTCCGTGTTGCTGCCACATTAATAACCTCACTGCATAGTGGAGATTCCCCTGAAGCATGATCACAGAAAGACAGATCCGAACAACCTCCAGTTGGTGCGACACCCTAAGCCTTACTCCCAAGTCTTCAGTGGTCCCACCTCTCTTAGCTTTCAGTTACCAATCAAACTTCTCCCCACATGAGGCAACAGGCTACTGTCTAAACCTCAAAATTCCTCAGTAGAGTCTGCAGGACTTCCTACTACTCACTGCGAGCCTGTGGGCTAATCCACAGCTCTTGGTGGCTACCTTTCTGTATCACTGCACCCACAAGTGTATGGAACACCATCGCCCCAACCGGAAAGCACCGTGCTTCTGACGTTTACAGCTCCTAACGTAGTCTGATCGCCCAGTGTATTTATGGGCAATCCATACCCCTTTGGTTTCGTGCCAGCATCACCAGTTGGGTTCAACAGCCCTTGCCCACTGCTTCCTACTCACATGGGATCCTGAGAAGTGAGCCCTATCCCTCCCAGCCTTCCTGCTGCCAGGCTAAGCAAGGTCAGACCCTGCAACAGGCTCCTGCTCCCTCGAGCGCCCTGACGGCTCTTCTTCCCACCCACGCTTTGATCACAGGGAGTTTCACCCTACTCACACACTCCAGACAAGGACAGGGCTCTGTAGAACCAAATGAGTATTTCCCTAGTAGGAAACACCACAGCTGACTACTTTCATGACTGTTTTCTCACTGCTTCATCACAGGGGTTCACAGCTTCCCTAAAACTCATAATACACTTGCCAACTCCTCCTCCATCCCCAAAAGCTGTCTGTTGGTGACAAATGCCATCTACTCATGACTTGTAAGTTCACACTGTATTATAACCCTGAACCCTACTCCTACCTAGAAGCTATGCTTCCTAAACCAGCTTGGGTTAGTGAGTGTATTACACCCAACCCAACACAAAGAGAAAGAACTCTCAAAATAGTCTCCAAATGGAGAAAAAAAAATCCATTTGGCAGAAGAGAAGAGCCATTAAAGCTGCTGATAATTAAAAGGACAAATAAAAACCTGCCTCTTTAATAACTATCTTATATTCAACATGTAACTTGGGATCCTGAGACAAACATTCCAGTTAATTACAGCCCACAGCCTCATGAATGTCTGTGTTTAAAGTACATCTTCCCGAGTCACTTCCCTTCTGACCTTCTTCACCGTTAATTATTGTGGTTCACACAGGAAAAAAAAAGACAAAGGAGAGGGAAAAAACTCCCCTTGGAACTGGTTTTGAAAGCAAAACAAGACCTGTCATTCTCAAAGTCCTCTGAGCTGCAAATAACAAAATGAAACCATTTGTTTGCACTTCCATGTTTCCTTGCTGCACACAAAAATCATTTCTGTTTCCACGTGGCCTACCCAGCCAAAACCAAAAATTGTTCCTTTTTTTTTTTGTTTCCAGCTTAAGCAGTATACTGCAAATATCAGTTCTTCTTGCCTTCCCAAGAGAAGGCTCACCCAGCCCTGAGCAGTTGTGCCAAGCACGGTTCGGAACCCTTCCCTTTCACAGCGCGGCACCTGCCCATCCGCAGCAAAGCTGCCTGCTCTCCCGCAGCACCCGAGCAAACCGTACCTACGTCGTTTACTTTTTCCAGGGAAAGCCTCCCCGCCGCTCAGCCAGCTCGCGGGGTACGACTGCACACCCACCCTGCTACCCGCACTACGCTGGGTCCGAGTCCCCGAAGTCGCGTGGCAGCAGCCGTCTTGCCGTGGCCGGTGACGCGACCTGTCCCTCTATCCCCCCACGCTCCGCCTGGGCTCTCCTGCCTGAGGGACGGCTCCATCCAGGTGCGAACCACGGCCTGAGTCACCAGGTACCGGTGGATGAGGGAACCTGCTCGAGGGAGAGCTCTGGTTTGAGCTGCCCTGCCAGTTCAGCCGCAGCCTTCCTCCTAATCCCGAGGTTCTGCTTCCTTCGGAGCGAGCTCCTTCCTCTTTGAGTGAAAGGCTTTGATTTACAACCCAAAGCTGAGGAAATACCCAGCCTGGCCCTGACTGCTGCGGGGTGAGTGTGGGCTCTTAAATGATCACAGAAGATGAGCAACAACACGTTCCCTTTTTCCTTACCATTGATTAAACCAGAAAACACGGTACAACGCTGCCTGCAGTGCTCCTCCGATCACATTTGATTGTTAAGGCTGAAAGCATCACCCCCCTCGGCTGCAGCGAGGGGAACGGGCTCCCAAGACCCCTTACTGTGAAAATCACCACCGGGCTGGATTCTTCAGGAGACACCAAAGTCACATCTCACCTTAAAAAACCCAACCAGGTAAGGAAGCCTCGTACAAAGAAGCAGCTTTGTAGCGGAGCCCTGGAGACGACCGCTTCTGCCTTCTCGGTCGCCTGAAGCGGTCAGGGATTTTCTTAGGCATCCCAGGGCGCTGCACGAGACACCCAGAGTGGCTGCCCAGGGGCAGGCAGTCTGACTTCTGGAGAATCGGGAAAAAGCTGCGCTCAAGTTTCTGTTAAAAATACTCTCGCTTATACGTGATAGTGGATACAACACAAACAGCAGCTGGATATGGGAAGAGAATAAACTGCAGTGGATAATCCTGCTGCAACCACCACGTTTCTGCCAGATTCGGTGCTCGTGGAAGCCAGCGACAGCTTTGCTGTGGGTTTCGGAGGGTGCAGGTTTCACACCATGCCAGTCTGCCCTGAGGCAGAAACACAAATTCTGCAGAATTCTGCAAAATTTACCCTGAAAGAAGGAGATTGAGATGGGACATCAGGAAGGAATTCTTCGTGGGGAGGGTGGGGAGGCGCTGGGACAGGTTGCCCAGAGAAGCTGTGGATGTCCCATCCCTGGGAGTGTCCAAGGCCAGGCTGGATGAGGCTTGGAGCAACCTGGTCTAGTGGAAGGTGTCCCTGCCCATGGCAGGGGGTGGGACTGGGTGGGCTTTAAGGTCCCTCCCCACCCAAACCATTCTGTGATTCTAAAGGCGGCTGTCAGTCTCCCTGACACATCGTTCGGGCACCGTAACAGGCTCTAAATGAACACAAACATAAATTTACTCTTCCCTTGTCACCTCTTACAGCACCCCATCAGCGTAAAGGGAGCTGCAGCAGAAATAAGATCCAGCCCTAACGCAGTGAACAGACGTGTTTTCCCCTCAGTTCAAAACCATAAAGACAACAAGCTGTGATTACTCCAGAAATCTGTCCATATACAACACAGGAGCCCTGGATGATGGGGAATTGCCATATCACTGAATGTCTGAGAGCAGGGTCACCCCCTTTCAGCCAGGGCTGTGCTGAAGAACCCCCAGCCCCAGACAGCAGCACCTCATGGCACCATGAGGTTCCCGTTCACACAGAAGCACGTCGGAAGGGGCCGGACCCACCCACGAGGGTGAAAATTATTTTCTCCAGAAACCATTGAGAGCTGGAGATAGAAAAACTGAACATTCTCAGCAAGAGAATCAAGACCAGTGTTAAAAAAAAAAAAATAATCACAGTCTGGGCTTGGTGCGAGACTGAGACGCACAGCAAAATGGAAAAGTAAGCAGGTATGTTATTCCAAGTCAGAAGGATCCTCTGTAACTGTGGGAGCAGTAAAGGAAGAGCAACACTCTTCCCAAGGAAAGACACTTTCAAAACAGTGATGGTCTGGCCAGAAGCAGCTCTGAACTCTCTAGATAACCCCAGTTCAGGATGGTCCAGGAGCAAGGACAAGGCACTGAGACGGGCTCATGTGAGATGGCCTGAATTGCGTATGCTGTGTGATGTTTAAAGGGTGATATTTCTTTTTGTGTGTTTGAACCCTACAAAACCTGTACACCCCTTCCTCTTCCTGCCCCTGGAAAGACTGGAGCGCTGGGATACTCGCTCCAGTGACTAGGACGTTCAGGAACTCAGAACTGACCTTTTTGGTGGTGGGGCTTCCACGTCCCATTTCTCTGCCAGTCAGCCCCATATCCAGAAAATGTCCAGGGATAATGCCACGGGGAATGTGAAGAGCACACAAGCGAAAAGGCAAATGCTTGGTGGGGAGAGCACGACCCCAGAGGGGCTGGACACTGTGCTCGGGCAGTACCGGGCGCCCAGCCCTGCTGAGAGTGAGCAGGCAGCTGAGCTGGTTCCTCAGGAACAATGTCCTGACTGTTTGGCATTTATTGAGACACCTTCAGGAGTAAACTCTGTCTGCTTGCGTGGGTCCTGCCTTCCACTAACTCTCGCCCGCTCCCCCAAACACCCTACGAGCCGAACAGGGGTAACTAAGCAGAAGTACCTCTGTCCTCACACTGCAATGGAAACAACAGCCTACCTGCAGCAGCATGATGCTGCAGAAGGTCATGTGCCAGTACAGTGTAATAAAGAATTTATTACCAGCATATTTCCAATTAAAAACTAACAATTTAAGGCCAGATTTCAGGGATTATTAACCCACTATAGTAAATTTACGTCAGGAGTTTCTTCTGAAGCATTAGTAAGTACATGTGATGGCCAAAGTTCAGGGTAAAAATCTGCTCTAGTTGAAAGCCTTCCAACAAAAACCCAGCGTGACCTAGGTAGACAGCTACCTTGTAACACTCGTAAAAAGATGTTTTGAAGCTGCTGTAGCTGCTGCCCCTGGTATTTAAAGCTTCCAAGAGGAATAAGGGCACGGCGTGGCACCGGAGTGGTATGGACAGCCCCGCGCTGCACCACGCCGGCTGAAAAAAGCACAGTTGGTGAAGCAGGGCCAGGAAGACCTCACCTGCACACCTTCCACGAACCACAACAGCCCATCTCACGCTCCTTTTCCTACCACGGCTGTAATAACCAGCTTAGGAGCTTGCCTCTGTTGGCAGGGAGACCTCAAAGTAACGTACCTTCGTGGAGCTGCGCTACCAGCCACCTGAATGACACGCTCTCAGGCAAACCAAGACCAGCAGGGCTATTTCCTGTGAGTAAGACAAACGCTACGTCTACCTCGATGAGTAAGCCAAACCTAGGGCTATTTCCTGTCTACCTCGATGAGTAAGCCAAACCGGGGGGCAGAGTGTGAAAATGTGATGGATCTATTCTTCCTTTAAACAATGGAGCTGGGGAGGGCTTCCAGCAGCCACCAACACAGCTCCTGGGACTTCCGTACGCTGCTTGCTTGAATCTCCCATCCTCTGAAATAGTAACCATCGCAGCAGCTTATCCTGCGCCAGCGTGAGAAGGGCTGCCGTGCCGTCTGGGCACCTCTGGGGACAACAGCTCTTCTGCCCACGAGTTTCTGCCTTCACAGGCGCTGGGGGTGCAGCCCATGAACCAGGAACTTGAGATTTCTCAGAAGGCAACACTACAACATGGGAAATCCCGGAGGGAAATACAGCAGTCTTATAAACAGGCATAAAAGAAAGAGCTGGAGCCGCGACAGCCCCGAGCTGCCCTCACCGCACACCACCTGGGTCCTTCCGCCGGCACAGCCCGCACGAAGTCAACTCCACAAACAAATGTGTCGTGTCAAAAAAGGACCCCTCTGCCTGCAGAGGCACCAGTGCCGTTTGCTCTGAAAACACACCGAGCGATTAGCCGCTGGGCACACAGAGGTGGCACATCCGCGCTCCGGCCCGACGAACTCGCCGCGTTGAGCCGAGTTCGGAGCACCCGCAGTGGTCACCCCGGGCCCCTGCTACTGAACTTCCTGCCGGGCCTGCACAACTCCTGCGCTCCCGCTCGTGTCTCATGTGACTATTTCTATGACTACAATCAAGAACCAGGAAAAATGGTCTGGCAGCAAATCCGTCTCTCCATTCCCGAGACCTTGAACTGTCACATTAACCCCTGTCTGGTGCACGTCAAAGTTTGCAGAGAACCGTGAGCGAAGAGCAACGTTTTCACCCCCGTCCTCAGCTCCTGAGCGGGGTGGGGTTGATATCAGTCCTCCACTTCCCACCTAGCCTTTTCCTTTGACCTTTTCCTTTGTCTGTGACCCTTCTCCAACACAGCTTCTGGAACTACAACCGTTTGTACCTACAGTTTTCTCACCTGATGGCACGTAAACGATACCTTCTGCCCTGCTGCCCACAGCCTCCTGAACGGCACCAGCGAAACCGAGGGTTCCCGCTTGCCCTCTGCCGCTGGCTACCGCGAGGAGAGGCACCACGGGCACCAAGGGCTGCTCAGCCCTGCGAACAGGAAAACCTGCGCTTCCCACCTGGAATCACATGCCTAACTTGGAACGTGGATCTGCAGCACCCTGGCAGCAGCAGGTAATTTCACATAAACGTTCCTCTTCAAGAAGAAAGCAGAACTTGGCGCGGCACCGGGCTGTTGGACACGGCCAGTGGCAGGCAGCGCTGCACGCCCGAGCGCCGCGCTAACGCGAACCGCCCGCGGACCGCAGACAAAAGGCCG
>NW_010251222.1:0-300 GCF_000690775.1 Eurypyga helias
GGTGAGCTGCCAGCCTGGCCCTGTGCTGAAATTCCCATTACAGAGGCTCCAGCTAGTTCCCATCTGTTACTTGATTTATCTGCCAAAGAAATTCCTGGTATAAACACAGCATTATCAGAATTTTACTCCAGACTTGGTCCCTGGATTCCCTGCCAGCTTTTGCTGGTACTGCACTTTTGCTACAGCAACTATTCCTTGAAAACAGGCCGAGGGCAGGCGGTGAGCGGGGAGGCAGGGGTGCGTTGGGTCAGTCCCAGGAAAGGCTGCGGGTGTGATGGGACAGGGATCGGCTGCTTGCGC
>NW_010251222.1:362-2025 GCF_000690775.1 Eurypyga helias
TCTGGAGCACGCCAGGACCTGTTGCAGACGTGACCGTATTCCTTTTCCCTGTCCGCACAGATCTGCTGCCAGCAGCTCATGGTTCCAACCGCTGCCACTGTCACAGGACGGAGTGCCGAGCTGGCTGCCTGCTGCCAGGACGGCTGGGGGGACGGCTGCTGCAGAGGGTGAGTTTGGACCCACGGGTGTCCAAATCGCTGCCATGCCAAGGAGGCATTGCCGGCCATCTCGCTGCCTCGGACACGTGAGTGCATCCCGCTGCCCCTGGCCAGAGATTTCCGAGTGTCCAGACAGGACTCTGTGCAACTTAGGGGCAGATCTGAGACTGCTGGCGGGCCGCGGTGACATTCCCGTCAACAGCTGGTCTGGGAGACGCTCACCAGCGCGGAGCTGCATTTAATCACGCTCCCTGTTAGCACGAGGGCAGAGGCTCATCCTTCTACAGCTGAAGGTCACTGGGTTGATCTCATTGTTGATGCTGGAATCACGACTGGGATCCAAACTCCCTGTTCCTGGTTTAGCCCTGGGAAGCGATACCTGTTCTCCCCGGGCAGTGTTGGAAAACTTGGCCTTCAAGTTTTTCCCAAGAGGGGTGAGACAACAGGTTGGAAGGTCCCAGCCCTTCTCTTTCCCCCAGCCCTTCCATGGCACCTCTGGGCCTCGAGCCTTTCCAGAGCCAAGCCCCAGGGTGCTACGGTGGTCACGGCAGCAGCAGGAGGACGGGGCTGCCCAGCACCAGCATCTCTACCTCGGGAGCCGGAGCTGGCCTGCCGCTCAGCATCAGCCCCGTAAAGGGAGAGCTGCACGCGTGCCCGGTGCTGGAGCCTGGCCCAGTTTGAGGCTTGATCCTCCCTCACCCCTGCTCCTGTCCTTTGTAAGGAATGACAAATCAAGGCCATTCATTAAGCAGAGGAATCTGATCCTGCAATTGAGGAAAGATCGCTTCTGAGCTATTCTTAGCTCAACCAGGAGTTGCGTAAGAGGCAGATTTTGTTTTCACAACCCACCTGGCAGCCGAGCGCTCGGCTCCTGCCCCCGCTCCGGGTCGGGGCAGGCGCAGGGAGCTGGCGGGGAGGCAGTTCTGGAGTCGTTTCTGTTATTGAAGGGAAGAGCAGGGCAGGAGGAAGGGTCTGCCTTGTGCCACCAATCCCCGGTAGGAATTACTGGGGTGGCAGCAAGGCAGCTGCCCTGGAGCAGAGTCTGGATGATCATAGAATCATGGAATGGTTTGGGTTGGAAGGGACCTTAAAGATTATTCAGTTCCAACCTGCCAGGGGCAGGGACACCTTCCACTAGACCAGGTTCCCCCAAGCCTCATCCAGCCTGGCCTTGGACACTCCCAGAGATGATGCTCCCAGCGTCGCAGCGGCGAGGGATGAGTCGGGGTCCCAGCGCCGTTTGGCAGAAGGGGGTGGGTGGCATTTGTGCCCAGGATCCCACCTGGCACTGCCAGAAGGGAAAGGGCCATCTCAGCTCTTGGCTGTCGGGGATGCGGGACCATCCCGCGCCGGGTCTCGCGGTTCCCTGGCGCTGGGAATGCCGGCGTGCGGTGGGTGCGGAGGAGGGAAGTGAGGCTGGGGGTGTCCCGGGCACCCGGGGGGAGTCGGGCTCCAGTTTGCAGCCGGCGAGGGAAGGATGCGCTGCGAGAGCCAAGTGCGTTGTC
>NW_010251223.1:0-353 GCF_000690775.1 Eurypyga helias
TTTCTGCCCATGGACCCACTTAATTTGCTCCATTTATTGGTGTTTTTTTTTCCTTTACACCTTCCTGGGAGGGTTGTAAAGCAAAAGAAAGAATCCATTAATTGTTTCGTTCAAATGTATTTATTTGGCAAATCCATCTGGGTAATTGGAGTGCGCCGCTCCCCCCTCCCCAGCCCCCCCCTGATTGATGGTCAGAGGGCTCGGAGGCGAGCGGGAGATGGATGGGTGCTGGGAGGGGAGTTCTGCTCCGTGTGCTTGGCATGCAGATCTGCTCCCGGCTGCGCTCCGGTGCTCGCGGGGTCCTGTCCCGCCGGGAAGAGCGCGGGGGGACCCCAGTGGGGACCCGGGCTGGC
>NW_010251223.1:383-735 GCF_000690775.1 Eurypyga helias
CCTTGCGCTACCGACGAGCACCGACCCCCGGAGCCTGCATCCTGCCCATCCGCAGGACAAATCATCCCCTTTGGAGCCCTCCCCCATGTATTCCCTTTTAATTTAAACCGATGGCCTTTCCTTCCCGGAGCCAAGAGCTCCGGAGCCACCACCACGCTTGGGAAGAGCCAGGATGTACCTGTCAGCGCCGTGTCTGGCGGGGGGGAGGGGGCTGTGCCCAGCTTCCCGCACCCAGGTTGTCCCGGCGTGGGTGCTGCCCCCCGCGCCGGCTGCCATCCTGCGCCCCCATCCCTTCTCCAGCTGGCACCGGGCTCCTTCGTGCCCCTCGCATCCTCGGTGTCACCCCTGTCAC
>NW_010251224.1:0-206 GCF_000690775.1 Eurypyga helias
GGGACTGGAGGCGGTGGAAATGCCCGGCTGCCCCTGGATGGGGGAAACTGAGGCACGGAGCAGCACCCCGTGTCCATGGGACAGGGCCAGGCGGCGTGTTCCCTCCACCCCAGGGATGGAATAAACCCCAGGGCCAGGCGCTGGGGGCTTCGGGAGACCACCGAGGTGTCCCTCGGGGGGGACACGCAGCGCTGGGTGCGGCGGCA
>NW_010251225.1:0-292 GCF_000690775.1 Eurypyga helias
CCTGCCCGCCGAGGGGCTTTCTGGGCAGGGGGCTGCACCCCCAGCAGGTGTGCCTGGGAAGGGTGCTGATGGGATGGTGGCGTTTTAGGGAAGGTAACTCCTTTATGAGCAGTGTGAAGCTTCACTGGACACCTCGCTGTCCGAGGAGAAGAGCGTTCGTGTCCAGGGGGTTTGTATTTCCCACCCTCCTCTCCTCCTCTGCAGCTGGAGGGTGACAGCGGCCGCTGCTGCAGGGGGAGGAGTAAACCATGGGAATTCTCCGCTGCTTTGGCTGTTGACCAAGTGGCTAACA
>NW_010251225.1:340-676 GCF_000690775.1 Eurypyga helias
GCTGCTTTGGCTGTTGACCAATTGACTAACATGTAGAGTCTAATCCGCCGCTTAACTCCTGGCAAAGTTACTCGGTTGCATCATTTTCTGCTTTTCAGGACTCGGGTTGCTAAACACCTCAGCCCGCGCGCCGTAGACGCGCAGCACGGACGGGGGTCGTGAGGAAAACGGGCTGTTTCGTGGCCGTGTCACGCAGAGAACTGGGAGCAGGGCGCTGTTCAAGTGCAAGCGGGGGTCTGCTCGCTGGGTTTGGCAGAGCGTGGCCGCCCATGGGCCTCCACGGGGATGGAGGTTGCCTCCTTTGAGCAGTGATTCCGGGGCGGCTTTGGGCGGGGG
>NW_010251225.1:710-1320 GCF_000690775.1 Eurypyga helias
CCTTCCTCCGTGGGCCCCCCGCCAGCATCAGTGACCCCCGGCTTCGCTCTGTGCAGAGTGTCACAGCAGCAGCACGGCAGCCCAAGGACACCCGTGCCCTCACCCCGCTTCCAGCACAGCAGCTCGCATGGCAGGGCTGCTTGTATGCGCTGGGATGGGGCATATCCCGATCTTTGCTCACGTGGGCTTTAGCTTCCAAGCAGAGGGATTTGCTGTCTGCTGACCCCCCGAGAGTGACCCCTTGGCTGGCGAGGCTGGTCACAGGTACTGCCCAGTTTGGCTCTGGGCAGCATCCCGCTGTGGTGCTTTCCGGAAAGCAGGGAATTGCCTTTTGTTGTCAAGCACGACTTCTCCTTCTCTTGCTTCTGAGGCATGCTGTTCACACAGCTGTCGGGGAGGTGAGAACGTGAGTCACATATTTTTCAGCTGAAGAAAGAGCCTGTTGATGTGAATCAGGTTTATATTTAAGCTCTGTGCCATCTGTCCAGCCCTGGACTGGGGTCTGAACCTGAATTTGTTCTGCACGGGCACGACCCTGTGAGACCCACGTGTCCCCTGGTTGCAAGGCCAGATGCTCCCGCTCTGTACTGACTGTATTTCTCTGCTCTCC
>NW_010251225.1:1345-1903 GCF_000690775.1 Eurypyga helias
GGTCCGGCAGCATTTCTACGAAGTCTCCCTGGAATACGTCTTCAAGGTGCAAGAGGTGCAGGAGAGGAAGATGTTTGAGTTCGTGGAACCTGTAAGTGAGCGCTCAAGCCACCTCTGCTTGCAAAAAAAATGGGGGAACAGTGGGCTTGGGGGGGAGCAGGGCTGTGGCACGGGACATCCCTGCAGTGGGATGGCTGGGGGGTCCAGCCTCACCCCGCCGTCCCTCCCTCGAAGGGAGATCTGGGGGGAGGAGGCACTGCTGTGAGCTCTGATGGCTGTTAGCGCTGCGGCCACGTGCACGATGGAAACGTCTCGGTTTTGAGTCTGCAGACATCGCTCGTGGTGGGCTGGGCCAGGGGCCTGCTGGCGATTAAAAGAAAAATAGGCTTGAGTAGGGGCAAAAAAAATAGAACCATAATGTTTGCAGGGGAAGAAGAGTGTGGGAGTGACAGAAATAGCAAAAAAAAAGTTTTATAAGTTTTTTAAGACGTACCTTTGCTCGGGTGCCAAGTCCTGTAAAACTTCTCTGGGAAGTGCCAAACCTCCCTGCCTCTTTGC
>NW_010251225.1:2007-3191 GCF_000690775.1 Eurypyga helias
TTCTCTTCCTCCTGGCTCTGCTCTCAGTGGCCCGGCTTCGGGGATGCTGGGACGGGGGACAGAGGGGGTCCTGCGGCCAGGGCTTGGCTTGGCTTTGGGGGAGGAAAGCACAGATTCCAGTGGAAGTTGTCCCTGCCCAAGGCAGGGAATGGGACTGGATGGGCTTTAAGGTCCCTTCCAACCCAAACTGTTCTGGGATTCAGCTTCGGAGCCTATCAGAGGAGGTTTTGAAAGCGGAAGGAGGAGCAGGGCAGCTTCCAGGGGACCGCTAGCAACCCCACCCTGTCCCCGGGGCCCTGAAGAGACTGTGGGTCTCTACTGACCATCCTGATTCGTTTTACCCCAACGCAGCTGCTGGCCTTTCTGCAGGGGCTTTTTACCTTCTACCACCACGGCTACGAGCTTGCAAAGGACTTCAGCGATTTCAAGACAGAGCTGACAATCAGCATCCAGAACGTAAGTGTGCCACTTGACTGTCCTGCCAGGCAGGATAACGCTTTCTGATGTATTTTAATCACGGTTTTATTACCCTTTTTTTTGTGTGCCATCAAGCCAAGGCCTTGACTGTGTCGTTGATAGCAAATTCCCATCTGTAAATAACCCTCCGTGGTACGCACAGCCTGCGTGGCAGTTCATTCCCCCAGGCGCCCAGCCTCCCCGGAGTCAGCCCGCAGGCAGACGTCGCTGCGTGCCCTGTGATTTTAGTGGGTGTCTCAGACAGTTTTGCAAGTGTTCCAGAGCGCTGTTTGTCCTGGGAAGTGCAGCGCTTTTTGCCATCCCGGTCTCTGGGTTGTGGAGCCAGAGCCGTTCTGCTGGCAGTGGCTGTGGCAAGCATGTGTGGTGCCAGCACGTCGGACGGGTGCTCAGGGCTTCGACGTGTTGGCATTGCAGCTTTGCTTCCTCCTTTCCTATAAAATGACTCTCTTTCTACCAAGGATTCAGACTTGTTTCATTCTTTTGAAACAACTTTTTAACGAAACTCAATGCAAACAACTTGCCAAGTGCCGTAATGTCATTCTTTTAGCTTAAATCCAGGCCCAGGAAGAAATCCTATCCTGGGGCTGACAGTGGGCTCCCTGGTCCCATTCTCAGGTGGGCTGTGGTGACCCAGCTCTGGGTCCCATCCTTGCCTGGTGCCTCCTCTCTGCAGAGGAGCCCTCACTGGATCCATGCATTGGAGAAGG
>NW_010251225.1:3210-4966 GCF_000690775.1 Eurypyga helias
AACCGTTTCGAAGGAACGAGGTCAGAGGTTGAATCCTTGATGAAGAAGATGAAGGAGAACCCTCATGAGCACAAAAACATCAGCCCTTACACGATGGAGGGTTATCTCTATGTGCAGGAGAAACGTAGGTGTCGGGGCCTGCCGGGGTGATGCGGCGAGTGGGCACCTGGGGAAGGTGGTTTATCCGGGCGTGGGGCACAAAAGCTCCTTCATCAGGGTGCAAAATCCATGAGAGAGAGATGAGTGGGATATGAAGGCGGGAATGTGGGAGCCCTGGGAGGGAGAATCACTGCCAGTGCCTGATAAGTCTTTCCCCTGAGGAGAAAGGGGCTGATAATGCTTAATCCCCTTGTGAAGGCCAAGAAGAACTGTGGGGACAGAAATGTGCCATGTTAGTTGCTTGTTAAACAGAGGTTGTTAATGGGAAGGCACTGGAAGTGGGCTCGTTCTGGAAATAAAACCTGTGTTTGCTTTGTAGGTCACTTTGGGACGTCCTGGGTGAAGCATTACTGCACGTACCAGAGGGAATCAAAGCGGATCACGATGGTGCCGTTTGACCAGAAATCGGGAGGAAAGGGGGTGAGTGCCGATAAGGCAGCAGGGCTGTGTCCCGGGGGAGTGCCAGGGAGCACCGCCGAGCTGCCGGCTGCACACTCTCCCGGGGCTCCAAGGGAACTGCTCTTAGCAAGGTGACACAAATGGCAGTGAAGTGGGTCAGATTCATTCCAGGCTGAGCAGGTGCCACCCGGGGAATTCACTCTGCCTCTTGTTTAAAAAAATAACCAGCACCACAAAACCAAGAAGCAAACTCCCCAACCCCCCAGACCTTTGGAAGCTGTCAGCCGTGCTGAGGGCAGAGCTGGCTTCCCAAGCGGATGCAGCCCCTTGGACATGTGTTTCAAGCTGCAGCTCCGTATCCCAGGCCAGTGTCTGCACACATCTGGGTGTAAGAAGTTTGCAGCAGCTGCCTCTGGGCTGAGACTGGGCCTCTTTCCTCCTGGTTTGAGGCCTGTCCTTTATTTGCTTAGGTCTGTTTGTGAAAGGAGAGACCTTTAGAAGCTGAGGTGTGCGCAGTTGCATCTTCGGTTCCGCTCTTGCTGTTGCTGGCGATGCTGGGCACAGCGTGGGTCCTGCATCTGCCCCTGCCCTGCGAGGCAAGGGCTGTTTCTGCAGGTGGAGGGGGTGGTCAGGGCTGGGAGTGGAGTGGGGTCATGCCACGTGCCCCCACCACACTCCAGCTCCACAGGTCCCTGCTCCCCAAGTCCTGCTCTGAGACCTGGAGAGGAGAACCTTTTCATTAATTTGCTCCTTCCACAGTGCCTGTGATTTGGCCAGTGAAGTTGTTTCACATGAGCCAGAGCCACAGCTTGGAGGTCCCTTCGGCCCCTGGGAGGGGTGGGAGATGCAGGAGGAGCAGTGGGTGTGGGGGTCCAGCACATGCTGTGAGCCCCTCTGCTCCCGGGGCAGTGTAAGCCTGGCTGTAGCCGGGACTGGCTTTGCTCCCCTGTACAGCAGGAACAACAGCCCCCCCGGGGTGTTCCTGCTGGGACGGTTTGCAAACATCACCCCCTTCCAGGGCAGTGCCTCTGGCAGCTGGACAGGCTGCCGTACGGCTCCCCGCTGGCAAAGGGAGCTGGCCGCGGGGGGGCGACTTGTAAAATTAATTTCCTCTTGCCTCAGAACATCTTCATTATAACTCAGCAGTAAAATATCCCAGCCCTGTAATCATCAGCTGCTGCACTGTGTTTCATGTGGT
>NW_010251226.1:0-8763 GCF_000690775.1 Eurypyga helias
AGCGCTGTTCCTAGTACCCCGTCCCTCCGGCCTAGGCGGGTTCGTCCTGCGGCCCCTGTTACCCGCCGAGCTGCTGCCGTGGCCTTACGCCGAGCTGGAGGCATGCTGCGGCCGGAGACCTCTTTGCCCGTGCCCTGGCACTGCCCGAGCCGGCAGCCCCTGCGTCTCAGGGCAGCGTGGAGAGCTGTGCTTGGACTGTACGTGCTGTGGAGGGAGAACTTCTGTCTGTCTGGCTTCCACATCCCCCTGGATACCCAAGTTCATTCAGGAGTAAATCTCAAAAGAATGACGCTGTGTAACACCACGAGGAAGTAAAACATCGACTAGATACCTGAGCAAGTAATGCCTGAACACGAGGCACTTCATGAAAAAAGTATTTGCTGTTAAACCATTAAGATTTTTAGCTCCCTAAACCATGTATAAGCTGATAAATTTACAGGCAGAAAGGGGTCATGTCAGTGCTGAGATGTGAGTTGGAGTTGAAACTGCTGTGACTGGACCTTCTCTTCCATAATTGCAACTAACTGAAGGAAAAAAAAAAGGCCAATGAGCTTTGAAAATGTTTTTTCTGATACAATTGGCAACGCTGGCAGAAAAGGGACAGAGTTTATTAGGTTATTTTTTAACTGCTTTTTATATGTCCTTGAGAAGGTCACTTAGGCTGTCAGTAGTGCAAGCATAATCTTTGTGAAATGAGATAACTGTATCTCTCAATTAGAATTTGTAAAGCACTCATATTTTGATAGAAGGTACTGTATGACTACATTTTCTATTATTAAACCCTAATTACATGTATCTATGTCTATAGTTTACACTTTGTGTTTTTTCCAAGGCACCCTGTGGCCAATACCTATTTAATTTCCTTTATATAACTGACACTAATTAAAGCGAATTTTGCAGAGAGAGGAGAGCCAAAACCCTCATCATCCAAACCCTATACTGCCTTTGATTGTTATGTTCAAAACAGAGTTAAAAGCACCATGTTCTCATCCTTCCAAAAATGTGCAGTATTTCTTCTGGAAATTACCAGACTGTCAAATGAATTCTATTATATCGTCAAGTGGTTTTCTTTGATATTTGAAGTAGTTATTGCATTATTCAGTTAAATAGCCTATGTTAGAGCTAAATCAGAGACACTTAGATGAACCACAGAAGTCTGGTCTGCTTAGTGAGTCTGTATGGATTTTTTATGTACATAAACTCCTTCCGAGGATTCCAAGATGCTCGCACCGGAAGGAACTTACTTCTGTAGAATCCCAAGAAGGTGACCCAATCAATATGTTTCCTATATTCATTTTCATGTTCTTCACAAAGGAGTACTGAAATGACGTGGAAACAGAGGAAACAGGTCAGAAAAACACCCTATATATTAGAAATTTCAAAAAGAGCTGTGACTTTTTTAAAGATAATTTTTTCTGGGAAGAAAGAATAATAGATGCCAAGCTTCTTCACAAGATCTTAAGTTTCATAATACCAGTACATTATTCTTCAAGTCAGTTAAAAGCTTCTGTGTATTATATCTTTGGAATTAATAAGTAATGCGGTGGGATGTATGATTTTTAAGAAGTTTTTTTTCCACGTGCATATGCAGGCATATCTGTGTTCTTGCAGTCTTAAATCATTATTTGAGTCCACTCAGTAGTTTGTGCTCAAGATCAAAGTTGCTGATTCTCAGGGAACATAGAATCACAGAATGGTTTGGGTTGGAAGGGACCTTAAAGACCATCTAGTTCCAACTGCCCTGCCATGGGCAGGGACACCTTCCACTAGACCAGGTTGCTCAAAGCCTCATCCAGCCTGGCTTTGAACACTTCCAGGGATGGGGCATCCACAGCTTCTCTGGGCAACCTGTTCCAGTCCCTCACCACCCTCTCCGGGAAGAACTTCTTCCTGATATCTAATCTAAACCTCCCTGCTTTCAGTTTAAACCCATTACCCCTTGTCCTGTCACTACAGGCCCTTGTAAAAAGTCCTCTCCCAGCACCCTTGTAGGCCCTGTCAGGTACTGGAAGGCTGCAATGAGGTCTCCCCGGAGCCTCCTCTTCTCCAGGCTGAACAAGCCCAATTCTTGCAGCCTTTCATCATAGGAGAGGTGCTCCAGCCCTCTGATCATCTTCGTGGCCTCCTCTGGACTCGCTCCAAGTGGTCAATATCCTTCTGATATTGAGGGTTCCACAGCTGGATGCAGCACTCCAGGTGGGGTGTCACAAGAGCAGAGTAGAGGGGCAGAATCCCCTCCCTCGACCTGCTGGCCACACTTCTCTGGATACAGCCCAGGATACGGTTGGCTTTCATTAAGCCAACATTAAGCAAATTTATACTTTTTGTATTTTTGTTGCATGAAAATTCTATGAAAAATATAAAATTCCTGTTAGCAATAAAAATGGATTTCTTCAGTGAAGTCCAGAAAAAAGAGCATTTTTTTGTCGGCGGTGTTGCTGATTGCATCGGTGTTTCTCAGTCCATGTGTAGAAAGAACTTCTCAAAAAACAGAATGTATGTTATAAAAATGAATAAAAGGGTGAGGAGGCTTAAGTTACTGAAGTTTGGAGAACTTGTTTATATTGATTGAATGTGCCTGTTCTTACTTCTAACACGGGTTTATGGATTCATTTTCTCTTCGGGAGCAGTAAAGCTCTTAAAGCTTGCTGATGTATAAAGCCTGGTAAGGACAACTACAAATTCAAATGTAGAGAAAGGGTTTTGGTTTGACTCGTTTCCTTAGTAGACTTTTAAGCCTCAAACATCCCAGACACTTAATTGGGGTATGATAGATGAGGGAAAACATCGTTAAGTTTTTTAGAATCTGTCTTTCAGGGTCAGATGGATTTTTATGAATCTGTCAGGAAAGAGGTGATTCCAGGCTAGATCCAAAATAGCATTTCCTTCTGTAGATTGTGTTACAGTTTGATGATTCCAGGCTTTCTAAGGTTTCCTAGGAAACAACGCGAAACACTTCAGATTTTTTAATCCCAAAGCTGCAGCGTCAGTTCCACTATAAACTAAATTGTACCGTTTCACAGCACGATGTATGGCTATGCCGAGACAAGCTGTAGACTTGTGGGGAAGAAGAGAAAAAACAACCACCGCTCAGGGGACGCCTAATTTTAGTGAAGCAAATGGAGTCCAGTTCTTACATACATGCAAATTAGAAATTAATAGCTGATCATGTAAGAATCAAAAGCAAAAATAAGTTTTTAATGAATCAACATACCTAGGAAGCATCTTTCTACCAGCCCTTGGCCCAGGGTCGTAAAGCCATGAGGGGCTCCAGCCCCGGCGGCTTCCCGGCACAGCGTGGTTGTGCACTGAGCCCGAGCCTGGTCGTCTCAGCACAACACCAAGTGCTGCTGATGGCATCTTAGGATCTCTGATGTTTTTATGCCTTCTATTTCTTTGTATTCTGGGCTGTAAAAGACATATGAGTACAGAACTTTCTGACAGACGGCAGCGTTTGGGAAACATATTTGCCTGCTTTTTGTAAGATGTCGCTGTAGTTCAATGAGATTAATGCAGATTAAATAAAATTTCCTGAGCTGAAACTGAACATCTATCATCCAAATCCTCTCTTTTGGTCCTAACTGGTGGGGAAAAAAACCAGCAGGCACATATTCAGAGCTGGAAAAAAGTGGCATTTTTTTAAACTTCAGTCATTAGACCAGTTTACTCCCACCAAAGTTCTTCCTGTAAGTTTCATTCAATAAGATTTTAAGATTACTGAGGTACTGATAACACTGCACTTTCTCTATTTTAGTAACTCGAGAAGCTGAATTTCTTTTTTTAGGTCCAATATGAATACTACTATAGTGTAATGGGTTTTGTTGTGACTATGGTGTACCCTTGTGTTGAAGACTTTAGAAAGACTGTTTTTGAAGAGCCTTAAGCAGTGCCATGCCCAAGGAAGAAGAATATATTGGAAAGTGGATGGGGCCTGCTGACTGTTGACAGTCAAGAAGATCTTTTCAGTTTGAAAAGTTCCTCTTAAACCCAACATATCTATACTGCTGGGGGAAAGAAGGCTGATGGGCATGGATTTGTGTGCATCTGTACTGTTGGGGGCTAGCTGCTCTGCAGCAGTGGGAGAGGGAGAGGGAGAGGGAGAGGGCAGCTGTGGCCAGTGCTCAGCAGGCTTTCCCACTAGCCCTGCCAGCTGGCATATTCCCAAGCAGTGCCCCTGGCACTGTTCAAGAGATAGCACAAGCCAGGACTTCTTTTCAGCAGGCAGTATGGATGAGGCTTCCCTGACTTGGAAGAAGGGAGTTTAATTATATGGTCACAAGACATACCGTGCTGCTTGCCCTCAGAGCCTGAGAATGGATTCAACCCTGTTTTATTTATTAGTACAGTATACTGAGGAGTGACATGTCATATTTTATTTGAGACTTTGTCTTTCATCACCATGACAATGTGGACCAAGCCTCTAAGGAGCCAGACACATCCAATGCAAATGGTACCCTACGATACTCAGCCTCTTGTCGAGTATCACCATTAGCTGTGTGAGTCTCCACACCATAACATCCATGGCGTTTAAGTAACTCCAGCATCACGAAGACTAAATACAGGTTGTGGGGACCAGACCTGCAGCTACAGTATTTCCTATGGTACATCTTCAGGTATGTGCAGAATCCTGTGTGTCTCACTGGCGAGCGCCCACCGACGCGGTGGTCCTTTCCCCCGCACAAAGTCCAGTGCCCCAGGAGTGCTCTAGAACAAAGGCAACAGAGCGGGCTGTGGTACGCAGCAGTGGGTCACGGCATTTGTGTTGCTTGCAAGCCCTGTTATAGCTAACAAGCTGTAATCTGCTGGCTTTAGTCAGGACAGAGTTAACTTTCTTCACAGTGGCTGGCATGAGGCTGTGTTTGGGATCTGCCCTGAGAAGAGAACTGATAACACTGTTGTTTTTCAGTTGGTGCTGAGGAGCATTTGTACCAATTCAAGGACTTTTCACCTTCTGATACTGCACCTGTGCTCCCAACTCTCTCACCACAGGCAGTGTGGGGGACACACAGTTCAGACAGCCAACCCAAACTGACTGAAGGAGTATTTCATTCCATAGCATGTCATGCTCAGTACATAAGCCGGGGGTGGGATGGGGGTCCATAGTTTCGTTGCTTGCTTGCTTGTTTGCCTGCTTGCTTGTTTGTTTATTCATGCGTTAGCTCATTCATTCGTTAGGTAGTTGGTGGGTCAGTTGGCTTTCTCGGTCGCTTGCTTGCTCATGGTCCTCACTCACTCCAACTCTGGTGCGATCTCTCTCTCTGGCTTACTTGGACTCTGCCGTGATCGGTCTCGGGCTCTGGCTCTGACTCACTCGCTACTCAGGACCTGACTGTGTATCGGTCAGAGGGTGGTAAGCAAAACATGTTATTAGTAGTATTGTTAATATTATTAGTATCACTGTAATATTCATTTATATTCAGTTACTAAATAGTTCCTATCTCAATCCGTGAGCTTCCTTGTCTTTTCTTCCAATTCTTCTCCACTGGAGGTGGCGGGAAGATGAGCAAGCGGCTGTGTGGTACTTAATTGCTAGCTGAGGTTGAGCCATGACATCTAGTTACATTACTTAAGTTGTTTCATTTGTTTTCTCACCATTAGCTGTATTGTAGCCATATTCTGAAACTCACAAACGGGGTTTTGAATACTTTTGCGGATGCAGTAAAAGTAGCTCTCATTCAAACAAAATTGGACACCATCTTTAACGTCGTTTAGTGAATTCCCAGCAGGATTCTGCCTTCATGGAGCTCATCTGCCCATGGGCACACTGAAACTGCAAATGGATAACTGGCTTTGGAACTGATACAGCAATTTTTGAGGATAAATGTGATCATTTTCTAGCATTCAGTACCAATGCTAGGTAAAACAGCCATGACTTAGAAACTGGGTTAACAGACCAAGATAAGCTCACAGAGAGCCTGTAACAAATTGAGCCTCTAAACTGATTTTACCCACCCTGGAACAGCTTTCTTCTTTTGCAGCGCAGACATCCTGAATATTGACAGAATTATGCTAGCCCATGCAGTGATGGGGAGGGAAGCACTGCCTGAGTCCTACATGTTACACATTCCAGGGAAATCTAAGGTGTCCCACACTGCTCCCGCTTTCCCTGTTCCTCCCAGCATATTAGTCCCTTCTTCAGCTGTTCTGGCAGCTAATCATTTGGGGTTTGCTCTCTGCATGATTTCTCTCTCTTTTTCTTCTGTTCTTGAAATAGGCAGGAATGTACTCTCAGATGCCTCCTACATAAATGCTATTGCATAGCAGGCAGCTTTAAGTTGGAGAATAGACAAGGCGCTGTCATAAATTATTAAAAACTGAAGTTGTCATACTAGGCAGTTTTCCCTATGCAAGAAACTCCATAATTTTTAATTTATTAATATAACTTGTAACAGAGAGACTGAAAACTGAAAGTGAAAGATTCTTCTAAGCCATACTGAGGCATCGTCTCTTTCTCTACCATTATGATGGATCAAGAATATAACTTGTCTTGATGTTTGGTTTCTTTCCTTTTTTTTTTTTTCTCTCTTTAAATATAATTCATATTTGTGGAACAGTTATTCTTTTTAAATTTTTTTCCATATACCAGTGGTACAATATGCTTGCTCTTTCAAAACAATAAATCACTGCTTTCCTCTCAGTACTATACATAATTAGTAACCAACACTGAAAACCTGAGAATTCTAGTGATTTCATTGGATTCATATTTGGCCTTGAATTATCCTCCCCCTGCGCTGCAGAAAGCCATGTTTGGGTCATTTACTTAGGAAAGTCTGAACTGTCACAAATGTCTCAGCCACAGTTGTTAAAAAGCCTTAACCTTTTTCTATAGTGAACATTGTGTCCTGATTGGGGTTTTTGTCTTAAAGCTCATCTGACCCACACTCAAGCTCAAGTAATGGAAATTTGTTCAGGTTATAACACCCACATGCTGGTGCCAGTTAGATCTCCTATTTACTCAGGCTACAACTCATTAATTTTCCAGAAAGGACACAAGGGAATGTGCTACAGCACCAAGGCTGCTTTGAATGCTCTTCCCACAGTCCTGCCCATCTGACAGCTTGGATCGCAGCTCGAACAACTGTCTAGAAAATGTCTCAGACTGAAAAACATAGGACAACCACTCAACGTATGCATGGGTTAGCATGGAAAAAGGGAGAACATCAGGTGTAGCGGTAAACCTCATGGATGTTGCTGGGCTTGGGCCTACCCTGGTCTTGGCTAGCCTGCATGCCTGGTCTTAAAGGCCAACCTTTCGTATGAATCACGATGCCTAAATCAAGGAGGTTTCTTAAAGCCTAGCACATGCCAGTGCAATTTCCGCAGTAGTCTCAAATGTCGCATTACTTGTGTCATAGCTTGCTTGGTGATGTTCCATACCCAGTCACCGCTCTGTTTCCCTCTCTTCAGTATAACTTATCTCACGCTGCCTCCTTTGAGGGGCTCATTAGCAGACATGGAACATGCTGAAGTATGACTTCATGAAACTGCTTTTTTACATATATGCAATCTTTTACATTCTCTCTTTAGTGAAGTATTTATGAGTTTGGGGTTTTTGGGGGGTTTTTTTAAAAGTGTTTCACCTCTATCACTGAGACAATTCTGAGAGAACAGGAAATACAATTTGTCTTCAATATCTGCTACATCTATGTCTTCTATATCTTTGTGGTAGCACATCTTCTTTTAACATCAGTTTAGAGGCTTGCAAAGAGAAAAAATATTTGGTGATCTTCTAGCTTTCCGAAAAGACAGCACCTTTTCTACCACTGTCCATCACACCCCTAATAGTTGTTCAGTCAAATCTCTGCTTTCATGTTTGAAGCTTGTGAGTGTTGGCAGTTACGAAGCAAAAGTGATAGTTATAAAATAGTTTTGTCAGTTTCAGTAACTTACTTGCACAAAAAACTTGCACTGCCTACAGGAGTAGTCACGAGTCTTTTCTCAGACACCCTTGTGGATGGATTCAGTAGCATGGAATAGGATCACAGGATGGTTTGGGTTGGAAGGGACCTTAAAGACCATCTAGTTCCACCCCCCCTGCCATGGGCAGGGACACCTTAATACATAATTAAGCTTAAATAAGCATAATACAGCTTAAAACATGATAAGAACAATGAGATTTGAAAGGGCTTCCAAATCAAAATCCATGGAATGAACGCTAATTACAGCTCGAGTTGGGTCTGGAAAAATAGGAGCTCCAAATACTTTAGCTTTCCTAACTGGAATCAAGCTTTAACTCAGTAAGCTGAAGCCAAGTGCTACAGTTCTGGTTGTTTTCAAGAGCAGAAGTTTAGATGCTGCTCCTGGAAGCAGAATCTAGGTGTAAGCATATCTCAAGTGATTAATATGTAATAATAATAGAGAACAAGAACCTTTGTATACAGTTTGCACTTGGTGATTTTAACTTGTATATCATTCCTGTCAAGCCTGCACGGTTTGTAAAATAACACTGGCTCTCACAGTGCATTAGGTGCCAGAAAGAGCTAGCGGGGTGCGAGTAATGGATTTTAATTGATTTCCTTTCTGGAGGGATTCCATTTGGTCAATACGACCTCAGCCCCTGGTGTATATGATTTCAACTCTCCCTCTAATAGAGCACAGCAAAGGTAACACAAGGTGTTGTGCCATGTGCTTAAATGCCTTTGAAGCTGAAACATTATTCCTGATGGAAATCAGAAGGTGCAGGACGTACTGCAAACTGATGTGGTATGAAGGGCTCTGGTGCAGGTGTTTCAAGAAAGAGATAGAATCATAGAATCACAGGAT
>NW_010251227.1:0-11757 GCF_000690775.1 Eurypyga helias
GATTCTATGATTCTATGATCTCTTACACAGTACACAAATTTAAACCAATTTTTAGAGCTTTTTAGTTTTTCTCCTGTGAAAAGAACATCTAATCTTCATTGCCAAAGATTTGACAACACCATTAGTAAGTTCTTCCAATGATTACTTAACATTTCAGTCAAAAATATTTTTTTTTCTCTGTAAATGTCAGGATAAAATTTACAGCTCTTGTATTTTGTGTTTAATAGATTGAAGAGCCCTCTATTACTAAATTTATGTTCCAGAATCAAATACTTATTAATATACACTAATCAATTATTCATTATTCAACCTTTCTTTTAAAGAAAAATGGCAGAGATTCCTGAACATTTTAGTAGGAGGTATGTTTTCCAATTCCATCATTATTATGATGGTTTTTCTCTGTTGATTCATACCCTTCTTAGAGTGATGTTAAGACTGGACATAACATTCACAAACTATAAGTTATGACTACCAAATACAGAACGAATATATATGACAGTCAAGATTTCTGTTCACATATTTCCTGATTATATTCTTCCATCTGATCACAGCATTTTCTTGGGAGTTCACATTCAGCTGAATAGTAACTAGTACACTCAACTTCTTTTCATGTGTCATAGCATTTCAAAATCAGAGTCTTCTTCTTTTATGTATGGTCTACATCCCTTTTACTTAATTCTGCAATTTGAAATCTAAGATATATAGAGCTAGAAATCTAGCCCTATTCAAAGTAGGTTACAGTTACCTTGTACACATTTCCCTTTGTTGATATTAATTTCATGTTTTATCCTAGTCTGGTACTCCACATCATAAAAATGGTAACAATTATTCCATGAATAAGTATATTGTGGTGGGTCCTTCCACCTGCATATCAACCCAATGATTTCCAGTCATTCAAATTCCATTTGAAGTCTGTATTGAATGCTGAGTTCATCCTGAATACCAGAAGAGGCAGAACATGAAAAAAAGCAAGTTAACTTGAAGTGATGGAAAACATTTTAATGCCACTCCAGAACTAATTTCAGATGAATAAGCACAGAATTTTATCATGCTAGCATTAATTATCAAAGTATCTGTATAAAAATACCATAGAAGTAAGAAATTAATATTCTCCTGCCTTTATTTAGCAATCATCATACTTTTTACTCGAACAAGAGATGTTTATGAATTAGCTTGGATTCTTACAGAAAAAGATACTTACTAAATTGAATTATTCTTGTGCGTAACAGTGTAAATAGCTTTTAGTAGCACAAGTCAGATGAGGCTTTGCACAGGACAAGGAAGAAAACAACAGCTAGGTCAAACTTAGTTTGTTCTCCTATGAACTTCTTTCTGCCATGCACCTCTTGCTTGCTACGTGTTCCTTGAGTTTTATGCTTCTGCCTCCCATCTAACTGTTCTAGGACAAGGGCATATGAAGTCACCTTGGCTGGAACTCAGCAAAAAAGTAAAGATGCTGATTCAGTAACTAGGTCTTATTTGTAAGCACAGTACCATGGTAGATGCTGCTGAAAGTGTATGTTTGAAGCAGAAATCATGGGAGTATTCATGTTGAGCCACAAAGGTGTCTCAGTCCTGATCAGATATCAAAGAACTACTGTATAAAAAAACCCACCAAACCCACAAAAACCCAACGTGCCACCCAAAAACATTGTAATGGCATAGCTATTACGTGATTTCTGTAATCTCCTTTCTAGTCCTCATGTCATGTCTCATCACTCTCCCCACTCCCCCTTCCCTTTTCTCTTATCTACCTAATTTTTCTCTTTACCTTGTTCTACTCATGCCTCAATACCCAGCCTCAGCTGTCTAGCACATAAATGAAATGTTTACTGTTGGTGTTCACAATGTTTCTAGCTGTCTGGAATAACAACAATGTTAATTATAAGTGATGAATCAGAGATCAGATGTTAGTCAGCAAATTCTCCTGCTATTTGCAGAGCAATATTGGTCTAAAGTTTAACTTGCTCATTTCCTGCCTGGTGGTAGTAGAGCATCTGAACCTTGGATGAACCTTAGGCTCAACTCCAAGGGCCATTTGTAGAAGAACCATCTTCCCCTGTACCAGAGAAATTCACAGGCTGGCAGATGTTAAAAATAAATCTTTTGGAACCAAGTATTCTCAAATCATATTGAAAACATGTAATTTTCTCTGAAGTATTTCAGTGACAGGCACAATAAATACAACTTAAATACCATTTATAAAGTATATCTGTTCCGTAAAAACAGGGCTTTTGTTTACTTGTTGGGGATTGACAGAAATCATGCTTCTAAACCACAGCCTGAGGACTCAATGTCATCTTTCTTTTTCTTACAGAGCATAAGACTCACGAAAACCAGTTTGGTTGGTAGGGGTTGGATAAGGCAAACATGCATGCTACGAATCCAGCAACCAGGAGCCCAAGAAGTATCAAAACCTTTGCACTTCTACCACAAAACTTGTAAATACATTATGGCAAGATGGCTCAGTAAGGTACTGAGCAGTACTTTAAATGGTTTGAGCAGGAAGATTCGTTGAACTGACAGGGAAGTCTTAGGTGAGAACTCAGAGATAAGTTGCTCTAGTAGGTCAGGGTAAGAAGCCACATAATCTGAGAGATGACACAGCGGTTTAGAAGCCACTCAGTGTCTGTCTCAACTCTGTTATTTTAGGTAAGTTTTGGTTTTGCTTACATTTTTTCTCAAGTTGTTGTCCTCAAAAGTATTTATTTAAAGGGAAATTATCCAGCTGAGGAGATTTGGAGGTATGGGATTGACACATTGTTTCACACACAAGTAATAGCAATCATCAATCAGAAATATCAAATGGGTAATAAAATAGTTTCAGCGTAGGCAAATCACCAACATAGGGTGGCTATTTTGGATGGAAATAGAGAAAAAATCTTACAGAGTAATAGATGATTGTGCTACCCACCGTTTTATCAAATTTGTGCCTGATGTTACATTATAGAAAAACATTGCAAGGAAATTCAGTCACTATAACTGTAAAATATTTAGCAGTTCAAACAAGCTTAGTAAAGTCTGTATTTGTATATAAGACGAATAAACACATCATCCAGGAAACAGCCAGATACTTTATCCCTGGCTGTCCTGTTGTAGAGAACTATTGCTCCAGACGTCTTTGGCCAGTTTGACATTACAACCAACTATTTCATCTTCTAGAGAAACAAAAGAACAAACGTATGTGTTTGTCGCATTTGTGTTCCTTGTGCGATGGGACAGGATAGTGACCACAGCGCTTCTTTGCTTACTCTCTTCTCTGGATGTTTTAAAGTACTATTTTAAAATTTCATTTATATTTTATTTTTGTCTAAAAAACCAAATAAACATGACATACTTATCTCCAACCAGCTTAAATACAACACAGGAAAGAAATAACCTAGTAATCTTCAGATTTGTACTTGTGGAAATCCAAGGCACTTTTACCACAAACCATGAGAAGGGGTCAATTAATTAAGTACTGGGAGGAGAATGCCACAGCTCTAGACAATTGCATAAAACAAAGTATGAACTGGCTTGAAACCATCTATGAACCAAGTTTTCATGTTTTCAACTCTGTTTTATAACACCAAGAGGAGTGGCTGCTAGACCTGAGGGTCTTGCTCATACAGAACGACCTCAATGGTCTGGAGGAATGGGCTGACAGAAGTCTCATGAAGTTCAGCAAGGGGAAGTGGAAAGTCCTGCAACAGTACTCCAGGCACAGGCAGAAAATGGGAGCTGATGATCTGGAAAGCAACTCTGTGGAAAAAGACCAGGGATTCCAGGTAGGCACCAAGTTGAACATGAGCCATCACTATGCCCTCAAGGGTAATGGTATCCTGGGCTGCATTAGGAGGGGTGTTCCTGAGGACTAAGGAAGGTGATACTTTCCCTCTGCTCGGACTGGTGAGGCCACATGGAGAACTGTGTCAAGTTCTGGGATTTCCAGCACAACAGAGAAATGCAGGTACTGGAGAGAGTCTAGAGAACAGAGGTTCAGCCTGAAGAGGAGGAAACAATTTTTTAGGGCGAGGGTGACATAGCTTTGGCATAGGATGCCCAGAGAGGTGGTACACCCTGCACCTCTGGAAATCTTCAAAAGCTGTCTGAATGTCATCTTGGGCAACTGGTTCTTGTTCACCTGCTTGAGCAGGTCAAGATGGACAAAGAGCCGTGGCCAAGGTGACCTGCAGGCGTCCGTCCCTTCTAACTTGAACCCTTCTGTGATCTCCAGGCAACAAGGTACAAGTCCTTGTCCTCTAACAGCCCTTGGAGGAGCAGAGTCAGGGTGTACCGATGGCACTGAAGAGATCACCAGGATTAGCACTCCTGCATTTCTTTGCTGCTAATTATTAGGCCATTGTGCTCAGGGGCACGAGCTTCGTCACAGGAGCTGACAAACATGAGGTTTCCCCCCCCTTAAGGCTACACAAAGATGGCCATCGTCCTGTGAAACAGGGGTTCTCTGCCTCTGGGCTGTTTGCCATCCTCACTGCGTGACAGTTGTGGGGGCAGTCCCCAAGACCTTTGTGATGTTACCATGGAGCACTCTGGTGTTGCACTCCCTGCACCTCCAGCTCTCCTTTCAGAGCCCAGTAAACATCCAGTTTCCTTTCACAAGGTTTGTTTTCAAAACCAAAAACCCATTGCAGGGAAGACTCCAGCATTGTTTCAACAGTGTAGGAAATCTAGAGAAGAGAATTACCTGGAACATGCAGTGAATTTATTTAACACAAATGCTTTGACAGAGCTCACCTCACACTCTCCCAGGCTCCCTCTTTCAAGCACCGGGGTAGGGCTGTCCAAGTCCAGTTTGAAGCTCCTTCTCCTGGGGATGAACAAGCCCATGCACCAGCCACAAGGTGTGATAAACTTGACGGTAAATCCCTACTGCAAGGCCACACAAAGATGGCAAATGAAAAAATGCAAATTGGAACTGAGGTGTCTCCACTAGGGCCTTCACCGTTCAGCCCAACTGTCTCAGCCACCCGAGCTCTGTGAGAGTGAGTTTTTGCACACATATCCTACTCCTTAAGTTCACCTTCCTGCTACACACCCTCACCATCTCATCCAGGCCCTGGTGTCACGTACAGGGATTTTTCCAAAGACAACATAGAAACTACATAGCAGAGCAGCAACAATGGTGGAAAATTTGTTACCACACTTCTTACTCCGCTGTAACTTATCAAGAGGTATACTAGTGAATGCTCTGAAGAAGGTTGAAGTCACCCTTTTCACTCACACATCAGAACTTCTCCTGAAATACCTCTTGCAAGGAATTAGACTTCTCCTAAACAAGGCGAGAGGTACATACCAATGGTCTTACCAGTTTAAAGAGTATTCTACAACAGGCAGCACAGTATATTCCCTTCATGGCTGTCTTTTGATTATTTCTGGATGAACGTTGTCACTGAATGAGACAAATGCACCCATCTGTCTTTAATGCTATTGTTCTTTTATTGTCTTTGTTTCTTCTTTAAACATGCGATTCTATGTTCAGAAAGTGAATGATCCAATAAATGTCCTAACTTTTGTTTCTGGATAAAAACAACACAGGTTCTGTCCTTGTGCCTGCATATGTGTATATACATATACATACACATTTGATAACACACACAATTTCTAACAGAAAATGTTAAGGTAATGAAACTGATATGAACATCGTATAGGATGCTTACATTTGAAAATGTAAAAACATGGAGGAAACAATACAATCTACTGCTTTTAAGATGTCATCCAAATGGAAGTGTTCTTGATGAGTATGTTAGTCTGCCTTCTCCCTCTGCTACAAAAGGATGTGATTCAAGTCATGTGTTTTTGCTGAACTGTTCACTTAAAAGAGCTTTATCCAAATTCCAAAGAGAGTCTTGACAGGAGTTCCCACTGATGTCAGTGAAGGATAAATCTATCTGAAAACTCCACAGCTACTTTCACATGATACCATGCAAAAGCTTCAGTTTCCTTTTCCCCTTATCGTTCATGAGAGAAATCAAATTGACATAAACTGAATTGTCAGAGAGAAATTATTGGTTCATATGTCCTGGAATTCCAAAGTTTATGACTGTACTACCTTCAGGATGAGCTTGAGTCTTAGTAGATTTGATGAAATGCTGATTGTTAACAAACCAAAAAGAAAATTTATATTCTTTACATTAGCTTGAAGATCTTTATTTTTATGCAACATAACTGCAACATTATATCACAGACTTGATCTCTGCTTGAGAATTTCCAGTATTTTACAACTCATAACATATAAATCAGCTTCACTCTAGATTAGCTGTTCTGCCTAATACCAACAGCATGTTTATTTACCCACAGCTTTTTAACCTTGACATGACAGATAGAGTTTAAAAAAAGAACACACAAGAAACCTCACTGTTCACTTGAGAACTTAGAGAAAATAGAAATCAGTGGAAAGATGACCTGAGGTAATGGCATTTGGTTGCAAATGTCTTTCTGGATACAGATAAAGTAAGAGACATTTATCAGAGTTGTGGTTACATTGACAACCCAAAAGGCAGTAATCTCCCACAGGAGTTCCGTGGGTTACTTCTACCTCCTCTCCCACACTCTGCCCAAGTCTCACACAGAGAAACAAGTCTTTAGGAAGCACCATGCTCTTCCTAGTATTATCACATTCTACACAGAGGATTACTATTTCCCTGAATCTCTGCTTGAAGATTAAGTAACTTTCTGAGGATAACTGCACCCCAGAGAAGAAACTGGCAGTTTTTACACTCAAAGAGTTCCGTTATGAAAACCAGTTGTCACGTGATTACTTCCTTTCGAGAGCCAATGCTCTTTCATGTTTAGACACCTAAGGAGGCAATGCGTCTGCAGAGACCTCCAGAATTACCAAAACAGTCAGCATGCAACATGTGCTAGCAGCTAAAGATGTTATCACAGGCTCATGGGCCATGCTTTGAGATCACTGGAGATGTCACCCAGCTATCATTTCAAGGTCAGTTATTGGGTTGTGATGCATCCGACAGAGAGGCAAAGGGCAGAATACTTTCTTATGCAATACAGGGAGACTAGGTATGGGTTAGATGCTTGACTGTACGGCACTATCAAGATGTGAACAGCAACGAGTATTCTAAGCCCTTAGAAAACTTTCAACAGAAAATAATGATTTCAGTACTCCAGATGCCTCCTGGGCTAGATTCAAGTTGTGAGTAGTTCGGAAGATCTGGAATTCGGGCTTTGGTGCCCCCAGGTCTCATGTATTAAGCCTCCAAGATTTTTAGTCGTATTTAATGGTTTTAGTATTAAGTGTTTCTGGCTATCTGGTCTCACTGATTAACACAAGCTGACCTTGAAAGAGATACTTACTGGAACTTTTTCGTTTTTTGCATGACTGAAAACGTGGAATGCAGCTCTTCACAGTACAGTACACTTGTAGCAAGTGTAGACAGTCTAAAGCTCCTGCAGCTGAACTCATGATTTCCCCAAACCAACAAAAAGAGCAACAAAAACATTAAGGAAGGAATTAGCCTTATTTTGACAGAACTGTTGTACAAACAACCTGCTGTTTATTTACATCTAGCTGAGGAGCTTTGGTTTGGGTTTAAATTATGCATCTTGTAATAACTTTATTTCTTCGTCTTCTGAGCTCTTGTTCCACTAAGGCACACTAAGGAAACTACCTCCCACTTCCTCCTGGAAGCATTTTATTATAATTTGTTACTATATACTTGTATATTAATAATAAAATTTAAATAATGAAAACCAAAATTACATTAACACAGTACTGTCCTGCTATTAACAAAGAAAAGGAAAAAGCAGCCAAGTATATTAAAAAATTACACAAACATTTCAGTTACCTTGGAAATGCATAAAATTGGCACATCCTTCAATTAAATTTCAGCTGACCTGTAAGGGTCAAAGCTTTCTAAATCCTTACTATACTCCCACCTAAACATACCGTTGGTTTCATTATTTGGTTTGGTCAGTCATGCTAATGTTGCATTGCAGTTATGATATCCTGCTTGTCTTAGCAAATTTAACAATCACATAACTTCCAAAAGCTGTACACTATCTAAAAGTAAAAACTTGTACATTATCTGTTGATTTAACCTTGTTACAGAAATCTGTCATGTAGTCTTCTCAGGACCCATTTAAAAAAATAAACTTTTGTACTTAGAACTTGTTTCATGAAATTACATAGTAGAATTTTCTCAACTTTTACAAGAACAAATCTAGACCAAATATGAGGCCTGGAAGTGATATACATTAAAAAACAGAACAAAACAAAAAACCCTCTAACTCCCCACCCCCCACCACCCCCAAAAAAAAAAACAAACAGCAAGGGAGAGAAAAAAACCCACAGCCTCTCCCACTAACTTTAGATTACATTTTTTTACTTTACACATAATTCTGTAACATTTACTTACTTATCAGTCCATGAAGCAGTGTTATCCTTGCTTTGGACCCATGGCTGACATAGATAAAATATAATACAGAACTGAATTTACTTGTATTACATTTAAGAATAAAGAAAAAATATTTTGATGTTTTCTGTATTAACCATGATGGAAAAAACACCAGTGAAATAAATAAAAAAAAAAGAAAAAAACAAACCCAAGCCATGATAGTCTGGGAAACTTTCTAATGGCAAGAAAAACGAAGCTTTGGAACAGATTGTGTGGGAGCTTATGGAGTCTTTCTTTGGAGGTCTTTAAGTCATCTTTCAGTAATAATTTTGGTACAGTTGATCCTGCCTTGTGGCAGAGGGATAATTAAATAAAGTTCTGAGGTCCCCTCTAGCCCTGTTTCCTGTGATTAGCAGGTTTTCTTTACAAATTCCCATTTTAATGACCACATCATAGGACAGTGCAGCACTATCCCAAAAATAATTTTTGTAACATGTCCCTTTGATACAGATTTTGCAAAAGGACCTTTGTAAATAATGCAGTTTATACCATGATGGCAACAGAAGCTAAATTCACTCTTACACTGGCATTTTTCTCTTCTGTATGAAAACATAAGAATTCTGCGTGCTATTAGCAAGGATCTGATAACAGGAAAAAGATGCTAGGTTTTTTGACATAATTTTCCCTCAACTCTTCCAAAAGCCTGAATTTGCTTCTATAAGATAGAGATTTTAGTAATTTGAGTTTTAATTGCAATAAAACCATTAAAACAAACAAACAAACAAACACCCCTAAATACTACACTTGAGGCCTAACAAGATTTTTTGTTTAGGCATTATAATTTAGTTTTTTACTTATCAGACCACCAGTCTTACTAAACCTCAATTCTGACAAAAACTGTCACTTCAGATTTCATGTAGCAGGCTGACTTTATTATTTTTCCCTTTAACCATAACCTCATTTTATTTCCTGGAAAGTATTAAAGCACAAGGACAGTAAACTTGGTTTATGTCAATATCATGAAAATAAATTCATAAATCAAATAAAATGAGACCAATTACAACCAAAATCAGACTCTAATTTCTGACTTCTTCCATATAATATACTAAAAAACTATGCAAATTTACGAAACACTATAAAAGCTATTTGTTTTCACTTTAATCTATAAACCTAAGTTTCTAAATGTTAATCACAAGAAAATTGTAAAACCTGATCACCATTAGGAAAAGAGCAGAGGAAAATATGTTGATATGAATTGTTGTTTGCCTAATACTAACTTTTCTCCCTCAATTGTCAAGGGAGTATGCAGATAAGATGTCACATACAATGTCCCTGAATTCTGTATAAGAGAAATTATCTACTTTTAATTTAGCAATTTTGAGGATATAGTTAAAGTTTTGTGCCAATTTAAGAGAGTGGGAAACCTGGCAAAACTATCCTGGGAACCAAATGCAAGTAACCTATTCTCTAGGGATAGTGGTTCTTGGTTTGACCCCAGTTTTTGAACAACTAGCAGCTGTATATTCCGCCAAGAAATGAAAAATTGCTATGCACTTATTGAAGTTTCTTTCTTTAATTTCAACTTGTATTTTTTCTCAGAATGAACATAAATGTGACCTTGGGATATACTTCAAATGCATACAGCTCCCATCCATATTTGTAATGCTTTAGTTGCAAACTTATTACCATTGCTTAACAACAAAGGTATTTTCCCAATATTAAAAATAGGAAAGTACTCATTGCCTAAAAAATGAATTATAGCTTAACAAATGAAAATATTTTAAAATACTTGATTTTACTTTCAGCTGTGCTGCCCTGGCGTAAAATCTCCCTGAAACTTGACTAAGAATAAACTTTAGTGCCATAAGCAAATGTTTTTGAAAAAAACCTACAAAGTTAGTATTTATGGTAAGCAAGTTGTGCTGCAGATGCTAGCTGGCCATCGCTGAAGACCTTGATGAAATTTCAAGCATGGACATGCCATTTGATTCTGCAGTAGATATTTAAAACTGAAAGGATAAGTCTTATAAAATTGGGTCTCTAAAGAACGTCTTGCAAACCTAGTAGGAGGAGGATATGTATGTGAAACATTAATGTGTGTGCACACACAGAAATGTAAATAAACTTGAAGAACTTTTCTTCATTTTAAAGGATAGGAAACTTCCTAATCAAGAAAATTTTTGTTTATAGGCTGAGACTACTCTGTGCAGTCCTTAAGTTTCTGTATCTTGATCTCTAGGTGTTTTTTGATCCTTCAATTTCCACCCCATAATTGATTTATGAGAAGTTATATGGCTTTGGCTCTCCAGTTTTCTGCAAACCCAGTCCTCTCCAATGGGTGTTCAGGCTATTATAAGTTTCAGCCTTGCCCTGCTTTCTATATTTGCATTAAGAGAAGTTCAAGCCTGAATAGACAGACTCCCTTGCAATATTTTTTTTTTTTTTGTGATAGAGATACAAGAAATTCAGTTTCCTTAAAGCACTCTTCCTTTTACTCCTATTGCATAATTTTCTTCTTTCCCAGGAGAAGGTAAAGAGGGGAAAGGAAAATACATGTTTAGAAGAAAAAGAAAGAGCTATTCATCTCCAAATCTTACCCAAGGGAAATTGCTGCAAACTGAGCTGTCACCTCAGTAATATCTCATTAATACCTTGCATTTCATTTAACCAGAAAGAGTAAAATGGCACCAGCCATGACTAACTTCATGTGACCACTTCATATATTTTCCACCTTACTGTCTGGCCTTCTTCCTACGACAGCATCCACAGTGCTTTTTTTGTGACCAGTTATTGATGAGGGACAACATCAGATTCTCCCCTTCCTCACTAATTGGATCCTGAGCAGTGAGTATATGGAATTTAATTTAATTGAATTAAGATGAAGAAAGGTATATCTTGCAAATTTATTCTCCTATCTCCCCCTTCCATGTTCAAGGCTTCATACCACCCATTGAGTTCAACAGAAGTTAGGCATCTAAATAACTTTGACGTTCTGGCCTTACACATGTCAAAAATCTAGAAGATGTAAAGCAGAAGCTCACAGATACACACACAGATTCATAGAACCGTTGCCTGGAAGGCACCCTGGAAGCCATCCAGGACAAGCTGCTTGAAGTCAGCCTGTGAAAAACACCAGATTGGAGGATTTTGAGACTTGGCTACACAAAGCCATGACAGACCCAAGAATGGAATTTCAATGGCCCTGCGCGCAACTCCTTCCAGAGCTGCACCACCTCCTCTTTTCCTGTCATCCTCTCAAACAACAACGTGTGGTAACTGCCCCTTGTTATTCTGCCTGCTCCTCTCAGAACAGTCCAGTTCCATTATCTTTATAACACTTACTAGATTAGCTTTTAGCTACCATAAAAATGCCCCTTAGCTTCTGTGCTGGGTTCAGCCAGGA
>NW_010251228.1:0-380 GCF_000690775.1 Eurypyga helias
TCAACCCTGCAGGGCCCCTGCAGCACAGCTTTCCGCTCTGGTTCGTGCAGGGGGGACGCCTCTCCCCCCAAACCTCGACAGAGACAGGTTGGGGTCAGCGGCACCCGTCCCGTAGCCGGGGCAGGGCTTGTCCCGCGGCGTCGCAGGCTGCAGCCGCCTTTGTCCCCCACGCTAACAGCACCCCGTAAGGGGCAGATCCATCCCCCGCAGGGCTGCGGGCTGAGCAAGGCCCTGTCCCTGCGCCGGGCCCCAGCCAGCACTGGGGACTCTGGCCATCACACGCTGCAGCCATCAGTTGGCAAGGAAGCAGCCTCAGTGATCAGGGGTTCTACAAAATCATGTCCCTGGAGCCCAGAGCCGTTAGGCACGGGGGCAGGCCC
>NW_010251228.1:501-2833 GCF_000690775.1 Eurypyga helias
AACCAGATGTTCTGCTCACAGCTGTTGGGAACATTGCAGGCTGATCCAGCTCCCGCACAGCCCTGCCTCCCACCCAACCTTCTCCTCCTGCCCCTCCACCCCAGCAGAAGGGTCTCCCGTGTTTCAGGGCTGGGGTTTGCTGGGGCTGGCTCGCCCCACTGTGCTGCTGGGACGCACGCTGCGGCGTGGGGCACGCCGGAGCTGCCTGGTGCCCGGAGCAGCGGGCAGGGGTCCCTCCCAGCCCTGCACACCGGTACCGCCGGGGCTGGGCTGGCTGCAGGCTCGGCAAAAACAGCGAGACAGGGAAGAGAAGGAGCTTTCTTGTAGATAAACTTTAAAATAGTTCTGTGAGAACACTGAAACATGTGAGAAGTTGTGGAGAACTCTTCAATCAGGATATGACCCATGTAATACCTCTCTGTAAAACAACTTTCCCTTCTGCAAAACAATGCAATAGCATGTCCATATCTTAATACAACTTCCACTGTATGTGGGTGTGAAGAAAGCAGCTTTCCTTCTTGAAAAATACTGTCTAGTTATTTGGATTGGTGACATGGGAGAGATTTTCTGCTTGGTACAAGCAATAGAGACATTTGGTTTAATTTTTAAGCTGATGCTGCAGTTTTGAGAATATGAAATAACGGATTGGAACTGACAAACCGAGAGGGGTTAGGGGCTCCTACCTCCGCTGAGTCACTTGTTTGTGCATGGGAAAGTGCTCAGGGAGGAAGGCTGAACTCCTGAGCGGGATAAGAGGCACAAAGGCACATGGGCAGGTCTTCCCCTGGCACAGGAAAAGCCTTTTGTACAATACGAAGCGTGCCACACTCTTCAGAACACGATTGTTCGGCAGCACGTACGTTGTATTTCACTTGCAGTAGCACGTATGTTGGCACAACACCGCAGAAATTGTGTGCTGCCTGTGCTGAGGATAACATACGAAGGGGGTCTTAATAAACCAGAGCCAGAGTTCACCTACCCCAAAATCACCAGGGACAGAGTGCAAGAGGCACCTACAGCGCGATGCCTCCGCTGGTTTCGTCTCGTCAGCCCCTGGTGAGAAAATTCTCGAGGCGGTGGGTGATTCTGGGCCGGGGTGGTGAACAGTCCTCGCTGCCATCAAGCTGCCCCATCGCTTTTTGGACACATTCTTGTTTCAGCACCTAGAGCATCCTGTGCCAATTAGCTCCACAATTCCCTGTTCCGCTGTGTGAACAAGCACTTCCCCTCACCACCCTGCCGTCCGCGCCACCGTATCATTCCTCTCGGCACCGTTCACAGCCGTGACCAAAGCTCTCCCCATTAGCGTCTTTTCCAGGTCGAACAGTTTTAAACTAACCCATCTCTCCTTACACAGACGCCCTCCCATTCCGTGTTACCCTTCTGAGCTCTACAATGCCCTTTCGGGCTCAAAAAGGACTAACCAGCGTGGATGGAGCAGACTGCACAGACTCCAACACGCGGCTGTGACCTGGATTCACTCAGTGCCATAACAACGTTTACTGCCGCCCTCCCCGTCAGTCCTAACCTTCTCGTTGCCTGCCGAGCTGCTGCCGAGCGCTGAGCTTGCACCGCCAGCATCTGCCCACAGCGACCTCAAGCTCCTTCCTGAGAGAAAGTAGGTCACTCGGAGCCCAGCGCCACAGAACCAGGGTTACCTTTCTCGCGGGGTCACTTTCCAATACTCGCCAATCCTGACCGTTCCGCTGACGGGTGGCTCACGTGGAGGCTCGCGGCAGGCGCTGCGGCGCTGCTGGCTTCGCTGCTGGAAAGGCCGTGAAACTCTGCAGCTGCGGCAGAGCATCCGCTCCACACCTCGACACGTCAGCACAGCACACGCTGTGACCTTGTTTTCCTTTGCCACCGGCACCCACCAGTCCGAAACGGTGGGTACAACACGGTGCCAGAAACCGGGGCTCCGGTTAAGCCCAGCAGTGCCCGGGTTTAACCCGGCACCGGGGCTGCATCCCCCGGGCAGGGTGAGGAGATGGTGGAGGCCGTGCGCACAGACAGAACCGAGCTGCTGCCAATCACTGGAGACGCTTTATTAGACACGTGGCGTCACGCTGCTTTCCACAAATGTCTGAGGCTCCCAAAGGTGCCCCGAGGCTGACCAAAAGACATGGGGCAGCTTTGAAGCTGGCTCAGCTGTTGGGCTGTAAGCAGCCAGTAATTGGTTAATTGATTTCCCGATTGCGATCTGAAGACCCCATCCAATTTTGGTTTATTGCATAACAATGGAGTACAGTTAAATTATGCACCATAGAAATCCATACCTTCGTCGCGAGGCTGCGTGGCAGCTTAATTAGTATCAGCAGAGCACTTGGAAGAC
>NW_010251229.1:0-248 GCF_000690775.1 Eurypyga helias
GGAGGGGGCTCCCACCACGGGGGCGGGTACTTGCCTTGTAGGAGACCTTCACCACGGAGGGAGCCCACTTGTCGAACTCGTAGGCCCAGTTGGAGAGTGTCCTGGGGGGAAACGGAGCAGAAACGGGGGTGAAACCGGGACCGAACCGAGGGTCAAACTGGGAGAAAATGGGGCTCAAACCGAGGGTGAAATCAGGTCCCAAACCGAGGGAAAACGGGGCTCAGAGGGGGAAACCGGGCGCAAACCGA
>NW_010251230.1:0-228 GCF_000690775.1 Eurypyga helias
GTGTGTGAGGGGGCTGAGGCCTGGCGAGCTTGTGACACGGGTGATGTGCCCCGGGGCTGAGACCCGGACAGCTCGTGACACGTGTGTGAGAGGGCTGAGGCCTGTCCGGCTCGTGACACGGGTGATGTGCCACAGGGCTGAGACCTTGTCAGCTCGTGACACATGAGTGAAAGGGCTGAGACCTGGACAGCTCGTGACATGTGTGTGAGGATGCTGAGACCTGGACCG
>NW_010251230.1:324-825 GCF_000690775.1 Eurypyga helias
GGCGAGCTCGTGACAGGTATGAGGGGGCTGAGGACAGACAGCTCGTGACATGTGTGTGAGGATGCTGAGGCCTGACGAGCTCGTGACATGGGTGGGGTGTACGATGGGCCTGAGGCCTGGCCGGCTCATGACATGTGTGATGTGCCATAAGGCTGAGACCTGTCAGCTTGTGACATGTGTGTGAGAAGGAGCTGAGGCCTGGCCAGCTTGTGACACGTGTGATGTGCCATGGGGCTGAGACCCTGTCAGCTCGTGACATGTGTGGGGGATCTGAGGCCCAGCCAGCTCATGACACGTGTGCGAGGATGCTGAGACCTGGCCCGCTCGTGACATGTGTGATGGGGCTAGCTCATGTCACGTGTGAGTGAGGGGGCTGAGGCCTGGCCGGCTTGTGACACGTGTGTGAGGATGCTGAGGCCTGGCTAGTTCATGACATGTGTGAGTGAGGGGGCTGAGGACGGGCAGCTCGTGACACGTGAGTGAAGGGGCTGGGAACCCGGG
>NW_010251230.1:1282-1513 GCF_000690775.1 Eurypyga helias
TTGTTACATGTGTGTGAGAAGGGGCTGAGACCTGGCCAGCTCGTGACATGTGTGTGATGTGCAACAGGGCTGAGGATGGGCAGCTCATGACACGTGTGTGAAGGGGCTGAGGCCCGGCCAAGTCATGACATGTGTGATGTGCTACAGGGCTGAGACCTGTCAGCTCGTGACATGTATGTGAAGGGGCTGAGACCTGATCGGCTCACGACATGTGTGAGTGAGGGGCCTGAG
>NW_010251231.1:0-57179 GCF_000690775.1 Eurypyga helias
CGGACCGTCGTGGGGCGATGTGGCAACGGCTCCATCTCCCGCACGCGCCTTCCGGGCACTGGGAAGCATCGTCGCAACGTAATGATGGTTTTAGGAGAAAATAGCCGTCTCTCACTAATTAAAAAAAAAAAAAGTAACCAACCACACCCAAGAATCTGGCAACCAGAAAATAATAAGAAATGCACAGACACACCCCTATTTCCCTTCTGTTGCTTATGTTAGCGTCAAACAGCAAACAAGCGGGGCAGAAGCCAACAGGTGCCAGCCCCCGCGCACTGGGAGTACAACAGCAGCCTTAGGCTCGTCAGATCTTCCCACACTTTGATCCACCTGGAAAGACCTGTGGCTGGACCATGCTACATGCCATGGGCCACCTCTATGAGGCCTGGAGCTCACCTGCAGCCGGACACATCTCCCCCAAGACACTTGGGAATCTGACGTCCTCCAGCGAGTCTTTTTCCCCACCGACTAATGGGATCAAACAACATCGACTGCAAAACCAAGCCGTGCTGTCTTACAACCGAGGTGGTGTTGCAGAACAGAGTTGCAAATTGAAGTTGCTTCAGGCCCAGAGGAAAGGAGAGATGCTTTGGCTTTTGCTGCAGCCCCTTTTCCATCCAGCCCCCTCTGCTCCAAACAGCTGCTTGCCATCAATCGTGCCCATCACTGGAGCTGGATTCTGCTTTAGTCCCTGCTCCTCTCTGTCACTCTTCTTGCCTAGAACACCAATTTGCCTGATTGTTTGCAATTAATTGTTGATTATTGTGCACAAAAGTCCAAAGAGGGTAATTAAAAACAGTTCAGCCAGCAGCAGTGGAAAGAGTCAGCTGCCGCAGAAGACAGAACGGTGCACAGCAAGCGCATCCCTGCTTACAGGGGACCGATGTGAGCTGGTGAGGACCAGCAAGGCGGGTGTGCACGGGTAGGCTGCAGGCAGGGCAGGGCAGGGCAAGCTGTTGGTGATCTCAAAGCTCTAGGATGAAGCACTGCAGTTTGCTGCCCCAGTTCCCAGGGCCCTCATGCTGCAATAACCACCCAGTAAGTCCTGAAAGAGGGTTTGTTCACCATCCCATTAACCAACAGGACCAGAAGCCCTGCAAGAGCAACAGGCATCCAGGTCCATGGCAGCAGCTGCAAAGCCTTGACCAATTTCCTCAATAACTTTGCTGAATGGGTTGAAGAAATCCAGCTTTCTGCCTCCTCTAGCAGCATCTCTTTCTAGACAAATTGTCGGTGGAAAACCTTTCAAGAAACCACCTTGCTGTGAAATAGCTTTTGTTGCTTGAAATAAAGGACATAGGCAAATGCTGGAGCTGGCAATGCAAAGTGCCCACTCAGACCTGTATCAACAGAGATCGTTTTTATACACAGCAATAGGCAACACGGAGTGTTGAAGGGAAGCCTGAGCAGAGACGAAGTACACATGCTAAATTTAAATCTCGGAGGACAAAGTGTGGGAAGCGGAGTTTTATTGAGTAGAGAGGTTTGTCTCCCCAGTTACACAAAAAAGAATTGCAGGTCAATTAGAATGAAGCAGTCTGTCCCGTTGTATGGGCTAAGCTGGCCCTAAACACAGACCTCAGAGCCTCTCTCAGATGCCACTTGTGAAAAGGAACCACCTGTGACTGTGCAAAGGGAAGGAGGGTGAATGAGGGAAGAGGGGCTTGCAGGGAGGACTGCTATTTGTCTCTAATAACATGTCAGAAATGAAGAAAATAGCTTTTCCACTTAAAAAAAAAATAGACCACTTATCCAGAAGGGGCTACTGAGCTTGTTCCACCATGGGTGAAATCAAGTCTTGGTACATGGTCAGCTGAGGCACCACAGCCATTTCTGCCGAAAGAAAGGGACTTTCTTCCTCACCCCCCTGTCTTTCTTTACCTTTCCCCTTCTCCTGGCCCTATGGGTCTCCCTTTTCCCTTGAGCCAATTCTTGTTGCTCACCAAACCCTCCAGTGAACTACATGAATTACCAGCCTGGCAGGATCCTATTTTCTGGGGTGGTTTTCTGCTGTCTTAGTGAGTTAAAGCCCCTCAGGGTATGACACATGCAAGGTAAGAAGAGGACAGATGCAACTGGGAGAAATAATATTTCTTTCTTCGAAGGGAAATAGCTAAAGCTGGTGAAATGGTTCAATATTTTATAAGAAACAGACCTTGAGTAAATCCCAATCTTGACCTGCATTTGGGTGGCCATCTTGTACCCCAGAACAACGAGCAAGGCAGAAATGGGTGAAAATGAAGAATAGAAAGAGTAATTGAAATGTTTTGATTTTCAAAGAGAGGTTCAGAACAGCCCAACTGTGAATATAATGAGCGTCTTTTGTTTCCTCCATAGGAGATCTGTAGGGATACAGTTCCTATAAAGACAGGGGATCAACAAACTGATAAGATATGATTACAGGAAATGTGCCATGCTGCTACAACAAGGCATACTTCGAGGCACAGATATAATATTTTCTCAAAAAAAGGTGGAGCTAATTGCGAATTCTCTTGGTTTTGCTGAAATCTGCTTCTTGGCTTCATTTCATAAAGCCTGAGCCAAGGAAATGGGAACAGCTGGGATACCAGAGGCAGAGCGGAAAGGAGCAGGAATTCCGTGCAGGAGAAAATGCAAAAATCCAAGCTGAATGAGGCTTAATACATCAGGGATGAACTCTGCTTTGACTGTTTCTTAATAATATCCCATAGCCTGAAGACACAATGCTAGTTGCTATAAGAAAATAGCTCTCCTCTGAAGCCTGATGTTTCAAAAGAATCAAGGCTTAAAATTCCATTAGATGTTTGTTTAAGGACTAACACATTTAGCAGCTGTAAAACCTAACTATAATGTCTTGCTGTTCGTCCACTAAATCACATTACACTCTAGCAGTGGGAGGTGTACTCTGCTTTGCTGTCCTGCCCGTCCCCAAAACAAGGGCTTTCTCGCTGAATGTGGCACTAGCATTGTATGGTTCTTGTTCTAGACCTTGTATTTAGGGCTGGTCAAGAGGGATGTGCGAAACATCTTTGAAAGAGCTGACCTCCTGCCAGGCAGCTCAGGAGCAAAAAGGCAGGACTTGAGCTGAGGTAAAAAAAAAAAAAAAGGAACAGTTTTTCTTTTGTAAGAATTCAAGAAGCAAAGGGTAACTCCTGAAATACACAGCTGTGGGACACCCACTGATTCCAGTGATGCAGCACCTTCCCCGCAGGTTACTGTTCTCTGCACTGTGGAATGATGATCAGCTTGGAGGGAACGAGGGTTCCTCTCATGGCAGGCACTGTCCTGAAACAAAGCAGGCTGCCAATGTTTCATTTACCATTTCAAGAGGAGCTTTGCACTCTTGAATCCAGTCTGCTTTGGTCCATGGATCCTTTCCAGTGAAGACTAATGCCCGTTTCACCGATGCTCAGCTACACACTGAATCTGTGCTTGGGTGGACAGGTAAGTCCTGGCGTCCTGGCATTTGGTTTGCTAAAATGCGACACCTTGAAGCCTCAAATCTTCAGGTCACAGACGAGCTTTCATCCCATTCAGAAAGGCTCCTCTCAGTGCTTAGAAAGTCATCCTTACAGCCCAGACTAACCTCTCTGCGGCACCTCGTGGCCCATTGACAATTTTATTGCTCTCTCCCCTGCTGTGCATGTGCCAGACCCAGAACTGACAATCCTCAGTACTCGAATCAATAAACGGTGCCCGAAAGTCGCGAGTTTTTTCCAAATGTTGTAAGCTGAAATAGATTACTTAGGGACAATTTCAATTTGCCATAGTCCGTATTTCCCTATGAGTAGTTGGCTGGAGATTTAGGGTTTTATAGAAGGAAGAAAAGAACAAAGGCATTAATTCCTTGTAGTCACCCAGCTCCAGGAGACAGACCTGCAAGACATCAAAGATCTGGTAAAACCCTGAGCTGGCAACACCCCAGCCTTGGGGCCTCTAAAGAGCTGCTGGGTGAAACCAGGCTTCATAGCTCATCAGCATGAAGCAAATACAAACTTTACGGTGTAATCATTGTCTGGAAGAATTATCTATTCTTTGTCTCAAGAAGAGCGAGAGATTAAGTTTGGAAGCCTATTAGCCACCACTGAAATGCATTGTTATCATTCACTGTTAATCATCACGGCCGGCCCTAACACACTTAATCAGAGCAGCTGACACTTGGGCTCCAAATGAAAGCCAGCCAAGTGGGAGAGAGGAGGAGAATGTCCATGGCTGCTGCATGGGGCTGGCATCTTCTGCTCATGGTAGCTTTTGAGTCAAATAAACACCCAAGCAGCAGGGTGGGAACTCCTGGCGCATTTTTCCCAACCTCTAACTGATTACAGCTGGTCTTGGCAGTACATTTAAATGGCATGGGGAAGTTAGCAGAAAGGCTCCCTGCCATGAAACATCCAACGCAGGACTAACAGACCCGCTGAGAAAGCTAGCCCCTGGTCATGGAAAATGCTTCTTGGGGTCTTTTTGGAAACTTCTGCCTGCCAGCTGTTAATGGATGGGGCTGAACTGCAGTCTGAATGTTAATGAGCCTATTATGAACAGCACTTTATCTTGTGACAAAGGTGGATTTAATGGAGTTGAAAGGTTTCCCGGAGTAAATTTCAAAATGTCCTAATAATGCAATGAAGACTCCATTAGTGTATTTATTAATTATATCACAGCCATGTTTCAGCAACCCAGGATGTGAATCTCCCAGCAGAGGAAGCTCATACGGATGTGTCCTGCAACATGAAGATGAGAATGTGCGGGTCCACGTCACGGCCCAAAGGATCTCCTCATGGTTCTCTGTCTCGTGCGTGGACTGCTGTAGCAAAATATCATCTCCAAATTTAGCTTGAAACATTTCATTGGAGCACAGCAAACCAGAGGGTGGAAAAGCGAGCCCTATCCTGCACAGGCATGTGGAATCAAGGCCGGATGAGGCCACTAAATAGAATCATAGAATCATAGAATGGTTAGGGTTGGAAGGGACCTTAAAGACCATCTAGTTCCAACCCCCCTGCCATGGGCAGGGACACCTTGCACTAGACTAGGTTGCTCAAAGCCACATCCAATAGCACAGTCTGACCTTGTAGAAGCCATTAACATGATGTTCCTTATCTCATCTGGCACCTTTACTTTCACTCTGCTTTATTTTGCGATAATTCTAGCCTTGATGTCTATCAGGATGACCAGGTGCTTATCATCTAAATGCTTCGAAACACCTCCTCAGCTGATCTGTCACTGATACAGTTCTAGACCGTGATGAGGCCACGTCTCATGTAGGTTTGTAAGTTAGGGCATCTCTCACAGCTCCCTAGCCATACACCACAGCTTCTCTGGGCTATTTTGATAAGGCCTTTGCCTCTACCATGAATCCTCCAGCAAAAGTGACAGTCATGTCAGCTTCTACAGTGCCTGCTTTTACAAGCTACTGTGACATGTACCGATTCTTATTCTTTGCACGCCTGGGCTCAGATCCTTTAAAGCTCAGGTCAATCTCAAGGCTAAGATGAATCCCTTTGCCTCAGGATTGATGCTGTCCTTTTGACCCTGCTGGTCAGAGGCCTCTTCTATCTTAGATGTTCTTGCCAGGTTTCCATGAAGATGGTCCAGAGGAGATAGGGACCATGTTCATTGTTTTACAACACTGACAGGTAAAGGACATCTTTCTTTGTCTTTCAGCTTACGGCTTGGGTTAACAGTTAAGTGTGAATCAGTGCAGGCTTTTCATGGATTTGCTGGATTCATGCTTTTGAACTCTTCTCTCTCCTAGGAACTAGCACACTCAGAGGTGAGGAAAACAAGGTGTGCAATTAACATAAAATTCTGGCACAATGTCATCATTCACAGTATCACCTAGGTTTTCTTTTCTGTGCTCATCATCCCTGTCTCTTATTGAATGCCCTCTGTGCACAGAGTACCTATGTTGTCAAGCTATATCCCACATTTCATTCACCAACCATACACCTGTTAAACAGCAAAAACAACAAATCACAACTTTTCACTGGCAAGGAGAATGTGATCTTTCCTACCTCCACCAAAACCTCCATTTGAACAACTTGCTGTGAAAGGAGCTACATGGATCTATAAGAGATGCTCTGCTTCGTGCCAGCTGGCTCATTAGCCATTTTAAAGTAAGGGTTTAAAAGTCTATTTCAGCTGGAAAAGGGGACTAGTCTCCTTCAACACAGTTTCACTCCAAGGTCTCAGCTGCATTTTAATTACATTTACTATCTCCAGCAATCAAAAAGCGTCTGCAGTCAAAATAAGAAATATCTCTTCTATAATACGTTCTATTCAAGACTGCTAATGTGCCTGAATTATTTATCGTATTGTATCATATCGTATTGTATCATCCTACTGCCTATTGCCTTCCTTTTGTTGTTGGAAGAGCTGACTCAAGGCGCTGTGAAGCAGCTTGTCTCCACTGACAGCGGACAGTGGTGGGACAGGCAGAGTCCATCTTGTTGGCGTTGACTCGTTTCCCGTTCCTACACACTCATGCTGTCTCTTCTGAAGACACCGTGAAAGAGGCCATGCTGCATGAGCCCGACTTTGTGGCAAGCATGTCTCTCTACGTAATTCCAGATCTCACCAGAGGTCTAGCAAACGTTAATGCTGTACACAGAAGAAAAATGGCTGCATTGTGGTCTTCCAATGGGAAGAAAGATAGGGTCATTCCATCCTTTCTTTTCAGCAAAGAAGGCATTGCTTTGAACACGGAAAGGGCCCTGTTCAGATCATCTGGACCACCCCTGACTCACGTGCCATCATGCAGTCATACAGCTGTGACCTTCAACATCATTACCGAGGGGTATCATTAGAGAAAGAGGTCCTGGTTAGCACAGGTATCCACACACCCCTGAGAAACAAAAGGACTGTGACAGATCAAGGAATCTGTTTTACACACTGCTTCGTGAGTAAATCACAGGAGTCTTGGCAGATATCACGAGGGAAACTATCAGCTTCCTGATGTCTGTCGTAAGTGACCACAGAAGAACAGAAAACAACAAATAAAGTCATTTTTTATTGCTAAATGAGTCCTGAACATGGTGTTTTTTCTAGAAAATATAAACAATAGAAATTAATTTGTCAGCCTGTGTTTAGGCCCCAGCCTGTTCCACAGCAAAACATTGAAGAAAGCTGGTTGAAATAATTATTCTTGACTATGCAATCGTTCTTTTTATTTCTGAAGGCTAATGGAGTGAAAACACGCTTTCCAGACCTTTGCTAATGACACAGTCAGAAATAATGATCGGGGACCCTTATGTTCCTCTCATAATGAGGAAAGCAACACAAAATGATAGGGATGAAAGTCCTCAACAATCACTTGTTATTTATTTAAAATGCAAATGGAGCATTCAGACAAGTTCTTTAGGTTAATGGAGCCACAAATAAGGGTTTTGGGGCAAAGATTTTTCATAGATAATGCAGCATGGGCAATACCTTCTCTGGAGGACAGAAATATTTACCGATGTTGAGATTTCACTGGCACAGAGGGGCAACCTAAAAGCCAACACTGTGGGGTAAGCCAAATCCAGCCTTCACTTCTCCTCCTGGCCAAGTCCAAGCCTGGGTTTCATGTGTGCAGTGAATTGGTGCAGGAAGGTCACAGGCAACCTGAGCCTCAGAACAGATTCAGAGAAGGGGCCACAGCAAATTTGAAAATTACTCCCCACATGCCTGTCACCCAAATCTCATGCCGTTCTGCCATGCAGGTTCCTAATCCACAGTGTTGGCGGAGGCACATATGCTGTCACCAGCCCAGCCTGCACAAGACAACCCCCCCTTCCCAGCAAGATGAAGTGACCCAGTGACTCCTGCTCCATTGCTGTTTGCTGGGGGTCCCATGTTTGGCCAGGCTGGCCCAGGAGGCCCCTCAGAGCAGCCACAAGCAGCAGCTCAGGCTGCTTTACCCCAAGGCCAGGAGAAGATGGAGAGAGTCATCCACAAGACATCCAGCTTTCCTGCAAGCAGCAGCAATAGAGGGGCAGGAGCAAAGCCTACCCTGCAAAGGGAGGATCCTCATCATTCTTCTCAGGCTGCTGGTTCATACGGTTAGAAAAAATACAAATGCAGGTATACCCTTATAATTGATCAATCCAAAGTAGGAGGCAGTACATAATCCACCAAATAAGTTCTGAAAGGTGCATAATTAGTACAATTAACAGTCTCTCATTCTTTTCAATATGAAACCATCACAGGGGGAAAAGAATTTTCTAACAACCACTATGATATTTATAATTCGGTGTGTATCATGAAGCAGTCTCCTGGAAAGAAAGAGATAATAGTTCACAGATATGTTTGTTTTTTATCAAAGCCTGCTCAGCATTTGTACATTATAAAAAGAAATCTAAACCCATTGATCTGTCATGGTTAATAACAAGAGAAACAAATTTGAGAAATTGGTTCAATTCTCAAGTCCCTATTTTAATAAAGCTGACTGTTTTCCCATGTTGTGTTCTCATCAACTCTCAGAAGTTTAGTGGCAGGAGCTTTATCAACGTGTTCAGTGGGAGCCCATGAGTGTCTAGAGAAGTACCTTGAAGTGCTGGAGGAAAGCTGCCCACTCCTGCAAGTCAGGACTTGAGCCCAGCATCCTGGATGTCGCTTGCCTAATGTAGTCATCTGTGGAGAAAATGTCCTCAGAATTTGTAACCGTAAAAGATTCTGCAAAACTTTGTGGGTTTACATTAGAGTAAGTGATGTTTGCTTGGTTTTTAGGGGCAAAAAAGCTACTAAAATAGAGCATCTATCAATGGATACATCTTCACATGTGTAACTTTTCCCTTAAGACTTTTGACTTTCACTTGAGAACTTGGATGAAATCAAGATATAATCTTAATTGGAAATAGACTCTCCTTCTATTGTCTTTACATCATTCTATAGAAATATGAGCCTTTGATGCTGTAGAGCAAGCATCAGCTGGAGAAATTCTCCTACTATGACTTTCTTTCCATGACCAAGACAGTATGAGATGCTAATCACCCTTCAAATCTCACAGCATGAAGACTGACTCTTGAGAGCCTACTAATGAAGACCCAGCTGCAGTAAGCTGGGCTCGTGGTTTGGACAGATGGTACAAGAATGCCCAAATAATGAACTGGGAAGGGCAGCTGTCCAAGAAAGTACTTCAAGTAACTTCAAATGCACATTTGGCTAGGTGTAATTTATCAGCCAACGCATGAATCTTTAGTCACAAGCACAGCACCAAGATCGGGGAAGATATAAGCTGTTTTAATCAGCTTGCTCCTGGGCAGACAAAGCACACAAGGAGAGGTGTATCATCAGTAGCAGAGTGACACGTGCTGAGCGTAGAATAGGTCTCAACAGTCACCTACACCCCCGCTGAGTCTGATTCACTCATTGCTGGTACAACACTGTCACCCTCACCTGTAAGAGACTAACACTAACATACGCAACCAGCTAAAAACAGCCTGTGCTGGCAAAAACCATTGGCAAAACAGCCAGTGATAAGATCCAAATGTGTTACCCTCATGTAACAGATATTTCAAGAGAAAAAGAGGAAAAGAAAAAAGAAAAGAAATCCATGTTAGGGCTGCCATGAGTAAGAATCGACCCAATCAGAAGAGTTCCTTGTTCCCGCAATCCAGGTGAATGACTTGGCATTTGGCAACATTAAAAAGCATTTTATTGAAACGGGCGCTGCAGACTGCACCATCCTATCTCGCTGTGTAACCACTCTGTTCCCATCATTATTGGCTACTCTGTCAGCTTGTGTGTCATCCTCAGATTTTATCAGCAGCAATTTTATATTTATTTCCAGACCACCGATAGAGAAATTGAAATAATACCGGACACAGACCATAGTATAAAAACCTCACTCCCATCAGTCAGCATTCCCTGCCTCTTTTGACTCAAGTCAAAATACTGCGTTGGGCCATGCTGAAGACATTGCAAAAGCATATTATTTCTTTGCAGCTACTGTCAACAACTAAATTTGTAATCACACACAAAATCAAAGTTGTTCTGTTTAGCAGGCTCTACCTGCTTGAAAGCTATGTTGTCTGATATTAATTCTATTTCTAGTTAGCAACTGAATCTCATATTTCCCTGCACATTATTTTGCCAGGTATTGACTTCAGGTTGGTCAGCTTATAATTATCTTAACCGCTCCTCACACATCTCTCAAGCACTGGTAAAACCTAAGACCTTTGCAGCCATGTGTAATATTGCCAGCACTCACAGGTTCATTAAAACCAGATGTTTCCTGAGCCCACTCCCTTAAGACTCTTAGGTATATGTTATCCTAACACATGATGCTTAGCAGACCCTTCGGTTACTTCTTCTTGGAAGTAATCATCCTTATCTAAGCCCGTATGCTGCAGCTTTTAAAATACAGACTGGAAATCATGACATAATGCCTTTGACTCCCTAGGCTCATTATAATATCTTCAATTATCTCTGCCTGATAATGCCAGCATTCCTACTGTTCCCAAACCTACAGAAATTCTTTGTTGCCTCTACCTCCTTTTGCTAAACTGGAAGGTTTACATGGCGTGTTTTAGCTGTCCCCAGCTCAAGTGACCCCTTTCCTGCTGCCCCTTTCCCCTCTCCAACACTGAAGGGGTGTCATGGACAAATAACAGCAAGCAAGTCCTTGAGGAGGACCAGGAAGGACTCCCAACAACTGCCAACTGCCTAGGGATTCAGAGGCTTTCTGCAATTCACCTAAAGGTTAATAGGGCCAAAAGCCCTGCTTTCAATTAGGGGAAAACTGCATGAAGAAAAAAATTTTCTCTCACCCTCAGGGTCTCCATGCTGTTATACAGGGCTTCTCTCCATCCAAAAAGGGTCAGGAAAGTAAGGTAATATTTGGCTCAGAGCCCATAACAAAGACAGGGACAGAAGTCACTGCTCTAAACTATTAATTTTGTGTCTTTTCACCATTCCACTCCATCTTTTTTCCAAATTACCTGCCCCATCTTGTCTTCACTGCCACATGCACAACTGAACTAAAAGCTTTGCACTCAGAATAAATATCTACTACAAGAAGCAGCTTGTTATAGTAATAATACATTCACTGCACACGCACTGTATTCTAATAACTATGGTCGTGTAGAGAAATCCTCTTAAATCAAAGAAATACAGCAACGAATAATGAGAATGTTCAACAAAACTCTCTGAAGCAAACAGGGAAATAGAAAGATGGTTTGACCTTTTAATACTCTAAATACATCTGCAGTGCCCAAGGAATGGCTGCATCCCACAGCCTCCTGAACAAATACCTGATGCCTCTAATAACACTGTGTTCCTGCATGTCTCCGTAACAGCCGCATGGCTCGTCTTAGCAGCAGGACAAGAGAGTTGGGATTATATGGAGCAGCATTTCCCAGGTGTTTTGGGGTTTTTGGGGGATTTTTTTTTCTTCTTCCAGAAATTGTCCACTGCGTAGACTAGGTCATCAAATGCAGCATCCATTTCTTCTTGATAGTTAGGCAGTAGCAGGATACCTGGGATCCGCATATGCAGCCAGCCAAGGGCTGCTTTATTAGTCACGACAGCCTGAAGAACCAGCTGCAGTGAAACACACATCCCAGTAGACTAGCCACATTTTACTGCAAGAAGTAGGATGAACAGCCTGATCTTAGAGGTCTTACAGTCCTAAAAAAGCCATGAGGGTCAGAGGAGGATTTTGGTGAGTGCCTGGGGCAAAGGCATCCAGCAGCTCTTTGTTATCTCCCTTGGCTGGCAAGGAGAGCAGCATCTATAGGTTTTTGGGATTCACCCCATGCATGATTGGTTGCACGAAGAAGTCTCCACGTTGTCTGGTGCAGGGGCTGAGCCTATACACTCTCCACAGCACTTTCTATGAGCTTCCAAACAGCAGCGATGTGCACAAAGCATAGACTTATCTGAGTCATGCAACTGTGCGCAGGGCAAAGATCACCAAGTTAATTCTACTCTAATTGTCTCCCCAACTGGAAGGAGAATAGCTGTGAAGCTGCTTTGATGTATAGCAGGGCTAATTTTCTGGGCACTGTAAGGTCTGCTGGATCTCTGGAAGATGAGCTGTTTTCTGCACAGAGCCGCACTGTGCCATGAAGACTCACCAGCTTGTTAAGAGGTACACAGCCCTGGGTCAGGTTTCCAAAACAGTTCAGTTCCCACTGTGTTAGGTCTGTGAAACTTTAGTCCCAGGTATGAGTACTGATCTGTTTGGAAAATCAAGCCCTAAGCTCTTGAAATCTGCCCTTTGTCATGCTCTTCCAATTACGACTGATCTCATTTAAAAGTCTGGTAGTGCTGAGGGGTGGTGTGCTAACACGGTAATAGTAATGGGTTTTTGGAGTCTGCAGAGCTACCTCTGGTTGGAATGTTTTAGCCATTCTTCCTTGAAAGTTGCATTAAGAATTGGGAGAAAATAGTAACAGGGTGTTTAAAATGACACCCACAGAAAGCAAAACTGTTTTGCTAATCTCTCACAATCCTCTGGCCATGTCAAAGGAAAGCCGTGACTTACTCAGACTGCCAAAACGCTTGTGAGCAAACAACACAAAAAAGAGAAACTCTAGGAATTAAGACAGTATAAGGGAGAGGAGTGAAATACTTCTGGATGGAACTTAAACAAAGAGAAAAGAAGTACAAATGACCTATTTTCACCCTGGCAAACGTCATATGCCTCAAGGCTCCACCCTGGATCCCGCACTGTTTAATTTGCTTGTGTTTATGGATGATCTAGAAAGAGATGGAACCGAAATAGCAAAAATGGCACCAGCCACAGATTCTTAGGTGGGTCAGTAGTAGGAACAATTATGACATTCAGGAAGACCTTAGGCAACCAGATGACTGGCACACATAATCAAAATCCAGTGCTGAAACACCGAAGACATAACATTGGAAAGGGGGGAAAAAATGCTTGCACGGGAATCTAAATGGAGATGGGCAATTTTTTCTTTACCAAGAAAAACATTTTTTCTGTACACCCTTTCTTTTCTTTCTGTGCCCTCAAACTGCTGAGGCCCCTCATTGCTGCCATACCAGGCGCGTGTCCAGCACCTCCGGCACAGAACGCCACTGCAGCACCGAGTGGCAACTGCCTCTGTCCCACCATGGGAGAGGCTGTGTCCCACAGCAGTCCCAACACCTCCCCCGCCTGCCTCCCTCCCCCGGGTCACAGCAATGGGCTCTGCTGGTGCAGGCAGGCAGGTACTCCTCTGCCTTCTCTTGCCTGCCACACAGAAATACACACATGGGTCCCTCAGGTGCCCCTTGGCCCCTGTCTCAGCAAGGGGCACCAAGCAGGAGAGCAGAGAAAGATAGGAGATGCAGCAGGAAAGAGAATGATGCTGAAATGTTATAAGGAGGAGGAGAAGAAAGGGCAGAGACAGAACAGGGAGGAGGAATGGCTGAAGAACCAGAAGTTCATCCTGTCATAACTCACCCTTTAGCCTTGAGCATATTATTTACATTCCTTGTATCTTTAATGAAATGGTTGGAGGCAAGGGGTTTCTGAGGGATGCACTGGCCACAGTCACCACGTGAGAGCACGGACTCCTTCCGAAGCAGGTGGTACAAAGATGTGATGCAGGTGACACAGTGAAGTAGTCCGGGAAATCACTGTAGATATATTAATGCAGATTCAATATGTGCACAAATGATAACAGAGAGCCAAAATTAACTAGAAATTAAATGCTGAAAAATGTTTGAGCAATTATATGTAAGCAGTACAGACCCAGCTGAAGTGCTACACATGACATCTCTTCATAGGCTCTAAAAACTTCCTCAGAGGTACTGCACAAGTTAAATGGGGTTATGAGATGCAACAGGGAGGGAAAAAAATTGAAAGCTCCTGTTAAAACAAGATATTACAAAGACATCCAATGGAAAGAGCCGCAAACAAGGCTAATGGCTAGGGTTAGGGTTAAAAATGACAGCAATAAAAGAGCTACAGACAGAGCGGGGCAGAAAAAGGGGATATCAAAAGAACAGGGAGGTTGCAAATGCATTCTGCACTGACACCGTTTCCACCTCCAGGATGTCTGAGTGTCTTGGGTAAGGCTGTGCTGACAAATAGGGCAAGTGGAAGGGTTAGGGTTAGTGTTGGGAGAGAGATAAAAACTACTGCTCCATGTTGGAGTAGGGCAGGAAAGGGGTTGCCAAGGGAAGGACTATGCAAAAATAACTCTCCTGTGAGATCTTGCTCATCCTATCCAGGACTGGGAAAGCTGTGACAAAAGTCAGCCAAGGTCAGCAATTTGGAGTAAGATGTGGATTAGGTTTTGTGTTGGGAGAGGTGCAAAGCCTATCTCTCTGTTTTTGAGTGGGACTGGAAACAGGCTGCAAAACCAATGCTTAAGCTGCTGAAAGAATTCATCCCCTGAGACCTTTTGTATAATAATGTGATGGAGGAATGTGTAATCTTTAGAGTATACTCACATTATCCCTACTCCTTACTTCATAATGTCAGGAAAAGAGACATGCAGCAAAAAAATCACAGGGAAATCACCACAGATAAAAGAAATATTAAATACTTTTTGCAAACAGGTATTTAATCCTATGTACTCATTGCTATAGTAGACCAAGGACACAGGATGAGTCAAAATGAAAATGTATTTGTCTATGGATAACATTAGTTTCCAGAGACATGGGAGTTAATGATAACAACAATTTTCAGAGTCTATTAAATGCCATACTTCAAGGCTTAATCCGACCTCTAACTATTTAGGGATCAGGATGAGATCTAATGGGGCTTGAGAACAAGGTTGAAAGGATTGATTATCCTGCAACTGCCTGCTGTGAGGTTCTTACATCTTCCTCTGAAGCATGTAGTGCTGGCCAGGGTCAGAGGCAGGGTGCTGGATGGGAAGGCACCCTGGATTAGCTTGTTTGTACTCCCTCTGCTCTGTGTTGGCTGCAAGCTATGCAAGGTTTTATGTCTGTAATCCACAGGTCTCCTTGAGGAACACAGAGAGCCTCTGAAATGCTAAACAATCCAGGGAAAGTAGCTTACCTGAAGGCATGAGTAACCCCAGCAGTCAAACCTCTGGCATAGATTTTGGCTTCTTCCTCCTCTAAATGGCTCAAGGTTTGGATGTGTGTTTTCAGCCCTGTATCTGAAAGATAAAGGAATTAGCAGGATTTCTTTAATCTTTGTGTTCTCCCAGATAAGTGTATTAGAGGAATTTTGTAGGTTATGGAAATATTTATTTTGAATTAAAATTAAAGCTGCACCACGCTGTGTGTTATTGTATCTCAGTGTAGGGCAAAGCTGAGCCATGCAGTCTCCTATACCTGACTGCAGAAACATCACTCCTTTTGCCCAGACCTGGATAAGTGAAACAATGACACTGTCTTTTCAGCAAAACCCAGTTTATATCTGTTGTGACACAGAACACGTGGGGTCCAAAAAGTCTCCTTACCGATGTATTTTATTTTCAAAATTTCATAGGGAAATTGATTATGGCTTTTAAGCAGCAAAGAACTAGAAGGGTAACCTGGGGCGTCACGGAGTGAGTATGCCCAGTTATTGACAGAGGAGACCAGTAGTTGTACTTCTGTGTAAAGTTCTTTTAGAGAATATAAGAATATCTCAACTGCCTTTACTTGAGCTCTCTCTAGCCAGTTGCCTCTAATTTAACCAATGGGAAGATTGCTGCTACCATGTAAGATAAAGAAGAAAATAGAAAAAAGGGTAGACAATTAACAGGTAGATATGCTTCCTCGCTATGAGCAGAGTTGTTGCTGTTGTCTATAAAATTTCGTTCCCACCTGCAAAGGAAATAGAGTGTTCTGAAAAGATCAAGCCCAGAACACACTCTAAATCTCAATGGCAAATATGTATGAACAAATTGAACGTATTTCTCCAGTGCAGTGCTCCTCTCCCTGGACAGAGCGACATAGGGAAGGTGGGAAGCACGGTATGAATCCTTCCCATCTCAGCAGCTATAGGCCTCTGATTCCTTCTCGTGACCACGTGAAGCCCTCCCTAAACACGGCGATCCAGCAAGCAGCATAGCTCCGGCACCAGCTGAATCACTTTTATACCTACACCCTAACAACCCTATCATAGCCTTCTGCAAATCTCCTTACCTCAGGGAAATGCAGTTTCATTAACCCTTTTTCAGAAGTGCTGCATTCGAGTACACCATCCAGATAAGTACTAATGTTGGCTCAGGTCCTGTTGCCTCGGTTTCTTCTGCTGCTCTTTATTTATTTATTTATCCATCCTTCTGCCTTCAGTAAGCTCTTTAGATTCAAGCACTAACCTCAGGCCATTTTTTTATTTCAAAGCTGGATTACTGCCTTAACTCCCTCTCCCCATTTTTCTACCACTTATCTCAATGCTCTCTGACTGTGAGGATGTAACATGGCAACAAAGGACCAGGAAAAAGACAAGGGATTAAAGTATAAATGGATCTAAATACTTAATAGCTGGAAGGAAGAAAAGTGTGACCTACATTAATCAGAGACAAAATAGTCACAATAGGCTTCAGCTGGCTGTGTACCTAATGATTTATTTATTTATTTTTAAAACACCAGGTACCAGCAAAACATGCTTGAAAAGATTTCATTCAGATGTGGATACAGACATGATTTGGAAGTTTTCTACACTTTGGAAACAATCAGACAGCATTTGAGGGAAAAAAATAGAATTCACCTTTATGAGAACTGGCACTCCAGACAAGAGACAGTCAAGAGTTGCAGATTGAACCCTCCTGTGTGTAAATTACTGAGATTTCTGTTTCATTTCACCATGAGAATCTCTGTTGTCAGTTCTTGAAACTTATCCACATGCCTTTCAAATGGCAGCTTGAAGCTCCAGGCCCTCGAGTCAAGAGATGATATGGGAGTCTCAGCTTCCATCACAAATACAATTGAGGTCTGACTTGTGATAATGAAGATAATATTGAATGTCAACAAGGTTCAGATATCAGGGGAAAAAAAAAACCAAAACCCAAACCCTCTTCTACCTTTTTTGACTTAATGATTTTTAAGGCAAACTCATAAGGATGGTATACCAACTCATCTTCTGAATTGCTGGGGTGAGCAGTGCCGTAAACACGGGGCTGTTGTAAGTACGCAGATCTTGCATGGCTGTTGGCTGCATCCCTTATTTCTCACTCCAGCTGCTACTGTGAGAAAAGACAGAAGATGCAAATGGACAGTGCAAACAAGTAGGATTATGCCTTCCGCTGCCTTGAGGGAAATCTGGGAAGAAGATTTGCTCTGTTGAGACTTCTTGGCCTGTCCAAAACAAGGTGTGTCTTCAGGGTCCCCAAGCCTGAAGCAATGAGCAGCTGGGAGTGATGCGTTCATAGCTTCACCCTATACCTTGTCTTCCACCCTCCTTTGAAACACTACAGCTTGACTTCTCTGACTGTACTCTCATGTCAGTAGCCTCTCAAGCTCTGAGCTGGATTGGGTTTCCTTTAACAAATCAGCCTCCTAGCCCCCATTTTAACATTAATTGATTGGAGATGCTTTTAACTGTTCCTTCTGGGTGTATTAATTTTTTACAGACTGAATTTGGTTTGATGAGGCAGGAAACCTGAAACTATTCCTGGCATCTCCTGCATACTCAGAATAACCACTCTAATGCATTCAGAAGAGCACATGGCAGCAGAGTGGTTACAGAGCTGGGCTGGGGAGGGGGGAAGCAGAAGGAGGGGATTAGGGAGAGCCTAGGAAGTCACCTATCCATTTCCAAAAGACATCAGTAAGTGATTGCTTACCCGTGTCATCTTTTATATTAAATATTTTTCCCAGCAATGCGGGTATTTCGATCAGGCTGGGGCTGCTGACATTAACAGATATTAAATACACTCAGGAGAAATATGATCAAATGTTTGAAGTGTCTAGTAAATGTGCTGTTAGCCGCCCTCCCAGGGAGGCTTAGTGCAAGCTATTGTGTTTTGCTGAGCGAGAGAAAGGCTGGAATATTAGACAAGGAATCCAAAGGCAATTTTATCAGCAGTGTTATGCAGCTCTGGAACACATTGCTAAAGGATTGGAAGCTTTTCTATTACAGCCATCAAATTACTTGCTATTCTTAAACATTGAAATGCCATTCTGCATTTTAAGCCCTCCAAGTTGGCACCTGTAAAGGATTGCTATTCTCAGCAACAACACCTCCTTATTCTGACACTGTGACAAGGCTCGGGGCAGGGCCAGGCTTTGACACCCTATTAGACAAGACAAAGGTTTCATCCTTCCTGCTCACCCAGACAGGAGTGGGAGATACACTTGGCCTCCTCTCCCATGTAACCCTGCTCAGCTCAGCACGTTTAACCCATAGATGAGGTTGACTGATTCCATTCCTAGCAAGATGCCCTGGACCATCAAATAGGCCTTATCCATCTCAGGGAGTGTTAGTTTCTTCCTCCAGTAAGATTTGCTATCTTTTTACTTCCAGAGATGTATTACCAGCAAACCCCATCATTACAGCTCAACTACTCTGCTCCTGGAGCAGAGGAAATAACAGATGGGAAGACAATTGGCAGAGGAGGAAGGAGGATGGCCAAAGATCCTCCCTGAAAATATATCTTTGCACTGTAGCTATTTCTTGTCCATTTTTCAGCTTTTGGTTTCTTGAGAAGGAGCTCGGGGCTCTGAGACCTCTGTTAGGCTGGGTAATGTAAACACTCCTTCGCAGTGGTTTACTCATCCTTAAAACAGACCCTAAATCCTGAAGGACTCTTCCACGGGTCCATATAAAAGAAATCAACCAAAAGCAAAAGGTCACTTCCTTCGGTAAAAGGTCACGTTTCCCTCGGGAAAAATGGTTATAGATTACAGGTTTTAATCCTAATAAATAAGTTACCGAGATTAGTGACATGCATAATATTTTTCTATCCTGGAAAGCATCCTCCTTCCTTTAAAACATCCTAATATATCCAAATAATCCAAATATAGCCATGTCTGGAGTAGATCAAGCACCTCAAAATACTCCTCTCGAGACAAAAGAGCTTTCATTTCAATTCAGTCAAACTGAAGGACCAGCTTTATTTTTATTAATGAAATAAAATGCCATGTTTCTGGGGTGCATCCACAGCTTACCTTAGGTGGTCTGTCCCAGAAGAAGCCTGAAGCCTACGGCACTCCTGAGACCCAGGGCTACATACCCACAGCACCCTTGTAGATTATTTGAATTCAGCCTGAACTCATGCTCTGTACAAACCTTGCCACCTTTCCAACAGGCAATGTTAGTGCCCTGCTAGGAAGGACTTGGACCATCTCATTTGTCCAATCAATTATGTGATGGACACATCAAACAAGATACGTCAGGACAGCAGGGCACACTGGGGTTTCCAGGTGTACTCACCCTGTACCTTTCACCTGAACAGTACCATGTTCCCCTCCTCCCTGTAACCCAGGACTGAATATCTGCATTATCCCAGAAGTATACCAAGGCAGTGATTCAACAGGGTAGACAGTCAGTGCAGTTGGCTTCACTCAAGGCTTTGAGACTCGTCTTTAATCAGTCATGATGGTCAAAAAGTAATTGGCCAACACACTGCAGAGTTTTTAACCCACCGTTCATGTGCTGGGTCCCAACAGGTGCTGGCTTCGGTGAACCAGTGGTTTCATTTAGCAAAGCAAGACCTAGGCCCTCCCATTGGTTACAGCAGCATGGTTATTTTAAATTCAAACTTGCTGTCTTTTCTACTCTTCTGTTTCTATTGCTAAAAATGGTTTTATGACAGATCTTGATGGATATGAATTGTCTGCCATATGTTGTTTCCTTTCCTGACTGTTATCTCCATATGTCAAATGTACTTGGATCTGATGATCTCCATACAAACGATAACAAAACAAACAGACAAGGAGAGGCCAGACTACAGGGGAAACAGAATCCCAATCAGAGAACTGAAATACCAGCAGACAGCCTTTCTACTGGAGACAGTACGGTTTATCTGCTGTCACTCAAAACCAGTGACTAGCTACTCCTTCCAGGCACTCTCACACATTTGACTCTGACTTTGCTCTCTGACTGCTAAGAAAGGATGTGTTTGAGGGGAAATTCCCTAGGGATCCACCACCCTGGGGTCTAGCAAGAAACCCTGTGAGTAGGGGTTGTTTTGCCTTCAGCATAATCACTGCCAAGCTTTTTATATCTTGCTTTTTTCCTGATAAATTGGGTAAATTATCCGAACTGCCTCAAGTGACTTCAATTTACCAGAGATTTGATCTCCTAAGCCCCTTAGACACTTAGGAAAATTGGATCCCTTCTCTCTTAAAGTCGATGCCTTTCTTTTTCATTTTCTCCTTACCACATGCATATTTTCTTTTGTATCTTTGAGGTTTCCCTCATTTTCAAAAAAAAAAATCCAGCAGCACAGATTATTTAGAAGGCAGAGGATCATAAATATCTTATAATCCAAAATAGTTTAAGGTGGGAATCTTACCATGTTGCTCCTAATTATTTTTTCCCTATTTGTCCCAGTGTTGTTTTCCCAAACGAGATAGGGGAATTCCTGGTCATGCTTCAGCCTGCTCTCCCCTTCAGTGAGCATCTGTGAACATGTGGGTGCTTGGCCTGGCCAAAGTCTCCTTTTCAAATCCATTACAAAGACGATAGGCTGCTCCCAGGGAGGCTGGTGACACCGAGGACAGGTGAAGCTGTGCTCCACAGCACTCTTCTCTCTGTGCTGGGAGCTTTGTTTGAGGCAATGCAGATCCAAAGTCACATTGTGCAGCCTCTGTGACCATACTGTATTGCTGGAAAGGAATCATCTTTCCAGTGACAAGTGAAAGTACAGCCCTGCTCCCTGGCTCCTGTGCGCAAACTTTCCACGTGAGAGCAAGGCACAGTGCCTTTCATCTTGCCTGAATCCACAAGAAACGAAATTCTTCCTTATGGGCCAAGGTAAATCTGTGCAATTGCTACAAAAGTACCCACAGCAAGGTAAAAGTTAAAAACCACATTTTAGGTGTTTCTGACATCCTAAAGTTCTTCTCTGAATCTTTCTTTCCTTCTTTCCCTCACAGTTACTGTCCTGTTGAGCTGCTCAAGAAATAAGTGTTGGAATAGAGATCTTTGCAAGGTTAAAGAAGACACCTTTCACTTTCACAAATGATGGTCTCCATCTGTTTAGCATCCCTCTCGTGTCTGTAAGAGATACAGGCAGAATTGATTATCTTTACTTCAGGCCTACTAATTTAAGCCCTCCTCTGATGTAATGGTACCACTAAAATTTCCACTTTTCCACTTGGGTCATCTGTGTTTTTCTGTGGATTTTTTTTTTTTTTTTTTAGGATAAAGAATATAATGTTTAAGGGGTAAATTTTTTAAGGGAGACCAGACAGAGACGAAATGAAAGGAGATCATGAGTCAAAACAATCTACATTAAAGAGTTCTAAGATCTGAAATAATTCAGATGGGAAGGGATTTTAGGAGTCCATCTAATCCAAGCACAAGCTCAATGTCAGATTCAAAAATAGATCAGCTTGCTGAGGGCCTTGTCCAGATGTTTTTAAGATCTCCAAGGATGGTGATGCCACAGCCTTGCTGGAGACTTGTTCCAGTGCTTGGCCACTCAACTTGCAGGCTAATACAGCAACCTAATAAAGGGATTTATGGCTGGAATCTATCCTGAGCGTTCAAGGCAAAACATGTAAAGCAGGGCTGGGTGAGGCCACTATTTGCTTGGGGCTCAGCATGTACCCAAGAAAACTCTATGGCTCACAAGAGGAGCTGGTGATTTGGTGTTTTAAGCCTTTGTTCAATTACAAAACACATCAAGGATGCTCTTAGGGAAGCGTAAGTCAGCCTGTACAGCCATTTGGTGAGGAGTGCTGAGAGACAAAGATGTGTAACACAATTTGCCTTGAAGAGCTGCTGTTTTGAGTGCAGCACTTCCCAGGAGTATCCCTCATCAGGAGACTGGTCACGTTGCACTTCAAAAACAAGATTCCTTTATGACCTATGATGCTACCAATGTATTGATTAGCCTTATACAGTCACACACTTGCTTGGCTAGAAAACACAGCTGCAGCAGATTTCCTACCATCACCACCATTATCTTTTCAGGACCTTACCTAGTGGTCCAGGTTCACAGTACAGCCAAGGGGTCAGTCGGTTTGGGTATAGAGGCAGAAACAATTAGCAAAGAGCAGTCCAGGTCAGAGGACAACAGACCAGGTTCTGCCAGCTTCAGTGCCAAAGCTGATGTGATAAAACTGTGGCCTGAGTGCTGACCCACTGCTGGAAGAGATCTCACTGGAACGAGTGCTTATATGAGCAGACAGGCACAGGAGAGGGATTGACCCCTTCAAGCAACGCCTCTTTCTGGAAGGCAGGCTACCCCCTCCTAGCCTTGAGTGTAGTTAACAGAGGGCAGAGTTTCCCCATAACTCTCGAGGCGGCTCCCTCACTTCATAAACCTTGCTGCCATTTTGCTGGCTCTGGTGACTATGGTCATTCCTTGGAGCCCTCCCACGAAGGAGAGAGGCACAGGCTGCCACAAACCTTTGAATGCACAGGGAAAGCTGAGCTTTTTCTAAGAATCTGCTATGCATGTGTAGTTTATTTGTCAAATTAGTAACACCTGAAATAACAAAAAGCTTGCGTCTTCTCTATAGTATTGTTCTGAGCAGACTAATTAGTTGCCTCTGTTCTACATGATGGTTGTTACTAAACACATATTTAGAATATTTTAAAAAATTAATGTGATTCATTCTTTTGAGCTCACTGAAACAACGAGTTGATCCAGACAAAATGAATAGACAGTACAACATGCTTGCACACACTGGAGTTTTAATTTGTTCTAGTAATTCTAACACCAGCCAAGCCTAAGATTTCAGTATTTAGCAGTAAAGTTCACACTTATTAAATTCAAAACTTCTAGGTCACTTGCTCATTAGCCAGAAAAGTGCTCTGCTTGTAAGTGCAGTATAAATAAATAAATAAAGGATAATGTATGTAATTCAATTTCAATTCAAGAAAAAATGAACCTGGAGAGTATTTCTTAAAATCATTTAAGTCTGGTCTTCTGACTGTGCTTTAACAGCTGCTGTTAAAGAAAGAAGCAGTTTATCAGGAGGCACTGGGATATGGGAAGTGTTGAGGACCAGGAAAGGATTAGTTTGGATGGGCTATGACCACCCCAGCATTAGCAGTGAAACAAAACAACTGTTTCAGACCCTCCTCCACCAGTGTTCCAGTTACCAGAAGTCTATCTGTAAGGATTTACGTAGTAAATAACTCCTAGTTTTGTCTCTTGTACATCTCTGGCCATTAAGTACCAGTGTTATTGCCCTTGGGGAGCACTTAATGTCTCCATCTATTTTAATTTCATATCATTTTGCACTGGTTCTTTAGAAATGCAATTGCATGCATGGCTTTGTTTCAGTCAATACCACCTAGACAGCTTGAAGTCAGTACACAAACTCCTTAAAGATAATAATACCCTGAGATGAAAAGAAAATATTTGACTGCTTCATACACTTGAATAGCAAGGAATTGAAAGGACCACTACCAACATCAGACAAGCTGACCATTTAATTTTATATTTTAAGAGTCTGATTATATTTTGTTGTCAAACTCTTGCAGTTCAATTCAGCACAGTTTTTACCAACATACAGAGCACTTCAAAGCTGCTACTACAATTGTTTCTATTCAGATGATGCCCTTTAATCAACCTAAGATCTGGTGCTACAGACAGCATATATGTAGAACTCACAGAAAGCCTTGCCTCATGAACCTTAGCGGCTCTAAAAAACAGACCTATCTGCGACTGGAAAATAGTAGAAATCACAAAGCTTCCCTAATTAGTGCATTCAGTTTTGGTGCCATCTAAAGACTGAAGCACGTAAGTCTCCATGATTAAAATTAATTCTACAAGACAAAGAGGAATCACTGTAGTGCACAAGCAGAGCCGGAAGAGGTGAGAGAGGAGGAACTGGAACAGCAAAACGACTGTGGCACTCATGATTATGGTTAATGACAAGATGCTGCAAAAGCTAAATCGTCCAGCATGAGAGAGAGAGTGCATGAGGCTAGAATCAAACGGGTGAACTGCTAAACCTCAGTGGAGTCAAGCCAATTATTTAATATAGATAACTTCTTGAATGAAGTTTATCTTTTAGTCTATTTACTCTTTACAAAGTGCCTGTTCACTGATTTGAGATTTTTTTTCTGAAATTAATTAATAATTTGAAATTGTATCTGGAAACCTGTTAATTAATTCAAATGATCTACAGTTCATTCACAAGCTGTTTGTTGCAAAACTTTGACAGTAAAACTCTGCTGGTTTTGTCTAGATTTCTAAATGAGTTAATATGCTTCTCTATCCTTTATTGCTGTCCCTCATTAATAGCTAATACTGGGTTTCAAAGGCAAATTCTATCACAAATTCAAAAATCACTCTCTGAAAAAAATTCACGCAGCAGCTAAGATTCTCACTAAACTGTAAGCAAGGAAATCCTCCCTTTTTACAAAATATCTGTGTGTACATGTGGTCCTGGGAACTCTGGCTTCCAGCTTCTCTTGGGAGAACATGGCAGGGACAATGACAACCAAAATGAGGGAGGGCTCAAAAATGTCACAGCAATAGACTAAAGAAATCAAAATGAAGGATACACTTGTGGGGAGAGCAGTGTTTTGACCTTATATCTGTTAACATGGGAGAAATTTCAGGTAGACGTTCTGGATAAGCTGAAGAGACATGCTAAGTGAAGACAATCCCAGTGAATTCATTTGAAACCACAAATGTTGATTACATGTTGATTAAAGGAATCCCTTAAATGGTTGATATTGCTCTGGTGCTAATGACTGGACATATGTTGAGTTTAAATCATACATTTCTTTATACAAAAGGAGGATAGTCAGATCCCATCCCGCTACTAATCCCATCCCATTTAGTAAACCTCTAAATGCCACAGTATTCGGGCTAATGACAACAATGCAGATACTGCAGCTAATAGATACAAAAGAAGGATAGTCAGATCCCATCCCGCTGCTGCAGTAAACCTCTAAATGCCACAGTATTCGGGCTAATGACAACAATGCAGATACTGCAGCTAATAGCCATAGCTCTGCTGATGTTAAATTTTGTTAGGTGACACCTAAGGAGGACAAAATAACTTCCTGTATATATTTGTAGATCATATACAGTGGAGTTGAAAAGGGGCAGTGTAAACAGTACCCAAATATAACAACATGTCTGTACTGCAGTATGCCAAGCAAGTCAGCGAATCCGGCTGTGACACAGTGAGGGCTCACGCATGCCATACGTTTTAACTACATTACAGGTGAGTTCCCTCATGCAGCTGCTTAGGTGGGCTGTAAAACTAAAGCACTGAAATCCTACAGAGGAAATCTGATCTGAAGTATTATGAAAAAGAAAAGCTTGTAATAATGAGATCTTCCAAGCCAAGGGACAGACTTGAAAGGGAAGGGGTAGGGAATACATTTTTGAGACATAGACATTCAGTTTGATAGCTGTTCTGCACAGAGGCAGCCAGAGGGATGCTGAGTTGGTCTTTTCCACGTATAGTATGATTTCCTAGCAGCCGATGCTAGGAAAAAAAGAAAAACTTCTGTTTTCCTGAGGGTAAAACAATATACTATTGCCAATTCCCTTTCTGTGGCAACATTAACGACTCCTAGTGAATGGTGAGGGGAGAAGGGGGTGGGGCATGTTCCCCACTCCTGTTAGTGCCCCTTACTCAGACAACCCTTCCCATGCTCAGCACCATGTTTTGCTACTTATTGCTCCCTTCTCAATGATAAACCCACATCCATCGCTGCTGCTGTAGGCTATGGCATCAGGTTGGACTCCCAAACCTACAGAGGCAGGACTGGCAATGGGCAAAGATTTAAATTAATTGAGATTTCCCTCCTCATTTGGAAACAACTCAGTGAAAAAATAAACCTTGTCATATCTGAAGGACGACTTAATACTACACTCCTAAATGAGACATGACTGAGTCTTAATCCCGCTGAGTGAAACTTGACTAGTTTGTATTAATAGTTTATTATTATCTCTGATAGTTTCCCCAACTCCAAATCCTTTGTGCATCATTTACATGGGATTTTTAAATGGCAAAGCAAAATCCATTTGGAGAGACATTTTCCCATTTTAATAACATTTTCACACACATCATCTAAGTCAGTCACTGTTGCAAGCTCAGCCTCCCTTTTTTGCAGTGATCTAAATTAAATGCCAGCTGATCTCCAGGGAGACTACAGAGCCAAGCACAGTAAGCTCCTGTGGAAGACACTTATGATCGCGGTGAATCCCACCACTACTTATTCATGCGTTTAGCAGTAATTCAACACCACGTTTTTGCACAAGGCACAGGATTCCAGCCCAGCAATTTTTACTGAGGGAGTTTCTCTATAACCTGAGATCGATCTTCAAGCTGCCTTGCTCCAGCCTCTCAATTTCCCAGTTTCCACACAGGTTTAGGTGAAGAAGTGGCCCTGAAGCTAACACAGGGGCTTAGAACTAGAGATGGGGGCTCTTTCAGGGACCTAGGAAGATGTCAAATTCAGGCTTTGCTGTCGTGTGGACATAATCAGAAAGTTTCTGTTTTTCAAAAAGGGGCAGAATATAACTGTCTTTGTTTCTCCTTCCCACAAAACAGATCTCTGTCTCTGCTGTAAGGAGCTGAAAGGAGAAGTAGCAAAACCAGTGTATGACCTCCTTAATAGTCATGGCCAGCATCACCTGGGGTAACCACAGCTGGCCAGTGTTCATCCAGAAAATAGCAGTAGGAAGTGTTAGCACCAACCACGTCTTATTATGGGTAAGGTCCTTCTTCCTAAATGCTGTGATCACATAGATCACACCCATTTTCCTATGAATAATCACCCACAGCACCAAATCATTCAAGAACCAGTATCTTCAAGACTTCCAGATTTGGACAGGCAGACATCATTCTAAGGAGACTGAACGGACATAACCGCACTTGCAGAAGAAGGAAATGCACTTATTTCTGTGGTTCTTCCTCCTCTTGTCCCAGAGGAATATTTCTCATCTTAATAACTGGAGCCCCATTCCCTTCATTCTCTTTCAAAGAAAGTGTACTTACTTTCTAAGAGCACTCTCTTTGAAAGTAATCCTTCAGGGAGGGCACACTCCTGTCAGCACTGCCATCACCCAGAATGTTTTGTAGTACTATAAACCACTTGGAACAAATCACAACCACAAATGTGCAGGACCACCGTATAATAAAGACTTTTCATTCTGTTTGAGGTAAGAAATGGATGAGATATAGCAGTTGTTTTAATTGTGAGTGCATACAGAATCCTTTGCCATCCATTCTGTGTTGCAGTTACAGGTGATCATAGGACACCTGAAAATTATTGAGGGTACAAACTGTCTCCTACTTTGAAAAATTAAATTTTATTTGCAGGTTTCAAGTGAAGAAGGCCATGGGAAGTCGTGTTTTATACGTAGTAGCTTTTGGAATTTATGCCAGTTATGTAGGGTGAGGACTGTGCTCAGTCTCAGTGATCCTGTTTTCAGACAAGAGGCAGAAGAACGAAGGAAATGTGCTACCGTGTTTTAGCATTTGCTAGTAACATTCTGTGATTGGGACTATTGTAGCATCTGAGCTAGTCTTGCTTTGCACCTTGCACGGGCATTCATGCTTGAACAAAGAACATACAAAATGCTACTCTCTGGATTTGGCAGCACGTTATAAGCATTTGGCACAAGCATACATTTCAGTGTAAAGTGCAAGGCAATAAAGAATCCAATCCCATTCACTTCAGAAAGAAAAGAGGAAAAAAAAAAGAAGAGTATTTTGCACTTACCTAATGACAAAATTTGCCAGGTCTGAAGAGTCCTTTTTTTTTAATGTTCCTATCAGCCTTGCTTTTAAAACAGGAAGAATGGTAGCTGAGGGCAACTAATAGCTTACAGGGTCAATCTCAGCATTAGGTTTTGAATGACGAGATGAAAGAGGTCTAAATGGAATGAAATCCCTGGACACAGAACTATGATCCTTTTGGGAATCGTTCCCATGGGGCCACTTAGCAACAGGCCACCATCCAAGCACAACACCCCTGAGAGCAGAAGAAAAACTTTCTTCTTTGTATTTTGCCCTCTCTGTTGAAAATACTGTTTTCAGCTTATTCTCTGGGGAGTCAGTGCCTCATCAGGAAGAAATAAAGCTGGCCAGTCTAAGAGTGATTGTGTCTCATGCTCTGCAAAGGCACACATTTCTCTTATCCCCAGGAAGAAAATTGCCTCATTTTATATTCAGAATCAAATGTACTGAAATTATAAGCAGTAGAATAATTACGTTCAACATGACACACTAGGTCTGACCTTAATAAGACAGCCTGGTGGCCTTAGCTGCTATGGGACCGGCTCCTTCCATTTGTAGACCTGGGGATGATTTCCACATTCTCCCTCCAGTAAAAATAAGTTATGTGCTTCTTGCATCATGTCCATGTGCTCTGTGTGATCCTGGAGGCTAAAGCAATAACTCTTACAGTTCTGCTGCGTCTGAGTGTTGACTTGGCCAGTGCCACTAACACAGAAACAAATAAAGTAAACATTTACTTAGAGAGAGGAATAGCCATAGCCATGGAGTTATTTTTAACCTTTAATTGTTTGATATCGAATTGCAGCAATTCTAGAAGAAACTGTGGCTCCTCTGACACAATGAACTTGCCCTGAGTATTGATGGCTCCAATGCAGCAAGGACATACCTCTTTGATAAAGACATTTGGTATCAAAATCTGTCACATGCCCAGATCTGCCAACTTCTTCACTTCTGACCTCCAGGTCACATTGGTATTCCAGTGCCACCCCCACATATCTCTGCTAGTGCTGCTCAGTCATGACCTACACCCCCAACTATTAGAGCAGCAAGCACCCCACGCAATGTAGACAACACATTTTTCTGATGGGATAAGTGTAACACCAAACCATCACACCAGTTGGAATCATTTGCCCTCAGTCTGAAACCTCCCTGCACTTAGAGGACAGAAAGCTGCAGGTCAGGAGGGAGGGGGAGGAACAGATCTGCCTAGGACATAACCTTGGGAGCCTGCATGTGTTTTTTAATCCATCTTTTCCTTGGGGATCAGTTAATCAAAAGCACATAAGAGTTGAAAATCAAAATCTCACCTTTCTGCTGAGTAACAGCAGCAGCTTGAGAGAAATGTGTGGATATAACGGAGATCTAACAACTATGTGCAAATTCTACTCTCCAGAGAGGTGGAAACACAAAAATCTGGTTGAGAGTTTGCCCCCTGCACCTGGCAGAGGAAGTATTAAGGTTTCTGCAACTAAATATCAAAACCAGGTTATTATGGTGCTTTCTTATACAACCATTACTAATTACCAGTTCAGCTTTCTATGTAATCCTGTATTTCTTGAAACAGAAGGCATGATCCATGCCTCAGACCCCCTGCATTGCTATTCCTTAGGTGTAAAAGAGGCACTCTAGTATTTCCTTCACAGGAATGCTGAAAGGATAAAGCTGCAAATGCTTGGAAGCTGTTCAGAGGCTGTGGGTGTAGATGTTGTACACTATGCGGACATGCAAAAAGAACTGACTCATGTCTTCATCAAGAAATTGCATGTGTAGGGGACCAAAAGGCTTGGAGAAAGGATATCTGTGTTATTTTCCCAAGCCTGTCCTTGGTCTTCTGAGTGATGCTGGAAAAAGCACTTTTCTTCTCAGCACACCCATTTCCCCAGCCGCAGTACAGGAACAGTACTACTGACCTTACAATTCAGGAGACCAGGAAAGCTGAACTCACTCACTTGCAGAATGCTTCAAGATTTGCATCACAGATCGTGGATGAGAATTAACAGTATCATTGTCCTGGTGCAACCCTAATGCAGCTGATTCTGAGCCTCTCATATTCCAGTGCTAAAGCAAGGGAAGCAAAAGTCATTCTTGCTTTAATGAGCCTTGAGCAAGCCCTGCCTGTGCTCTGCGATACACACCTTGGAAAACGATGACATGGCACGCTGTAGCCCGTGTGTCAAGGACAACTGCACAACATGCCTCTGCAAAGGTGACGAGCCATAGCTCCTCTTGCACGAAGCCTCAAGACTGTTCAGTGAGCTCTGCAAAACAAACCATAATCAAAAACAAGGGCTGCAAGAGAACCCAAACCTGCTATTGTACCTTTGCCCTCCAGAGCTTCCCTGGCTCACTGGGCAGAAGTCCCTCGGTGCTTATGATCTGCCTCGGGGAGCCTGCCAGCACAGCAGACAGACACCTCATGGCCCTTTGTCACCCAGCGATGCAGGGCAGGGTCTCATGTTCCCTCCCCTGTAGAAAGCCTCTGGCAGGAATTTTCCAAGCTTTGGAGTATCCTTTGTCTCAGAAGAAGATCCATAATCTGAAGTTGGAGGGGGTCTCCTACCCAGCAGGAACTGGTCAGTGCCCCGACGCTTCCCAGTGACAGGGGTTTTGCTCCTTGCCTTATTTTGCATGGCCTCAGTGTTTATGGTCTGTAGCCTTCCATACTCCCTCCTCTTTGCAGTGCCACCATGGAAATGTCTATAAATGTGAATTTCAATAGCCGTTATACTCCCAGCAGCAGCAATCCGCGTTCAGTACCTCAGAGCCTGTTAATCTGTAGTAGTCATATGGCTACTTATCTCCTGCTCTTTTCAAATACCTCGGCAGTGGATACAAAAGGGAAATGGCAGGAGCTATTCTTCTCCAGAGTCTGAGAGGATTTTTTTCTCTTTTTCTTTTTTTTATTTTATGCTGTACTGTTGCCCCATTACCAAATGTCACATTCAAAACTGATGGCAAAGTTTGCAAGAGAGATAAAAGATGAAAATCTCCCAAGTTTCTGCTAGTGTAAGACTCCTGGCCCAGGAAAGCAGCCCGTCACAGAGTGACGTTGTAAGGGCCCAGAGTGCCCAGCTCTCTGTCAGCTAATTAAAGCATCATGAGTGGAAATCTTTGAAAGATTTAGTTCAGATCTTCGTTGGGGTCATTTTGAGCACTACTACCTATTTGCTGATGAATCCTCAGCTCTAGCCTACAGGTGTTGAGCTACAGAGGATGTTTGGAGAGGGGTGTTTATATGCCATGGTCACAGGCGTTCTTAAAAGACAAAGAGAGATGTGGCTCCAGAGAGATTTCTAGTGAGGATAATGAGAGCGAAAAATGTGCAAAGGAAATAAATGATGAAAGAAAATTATCATCTTGATTGGATTTGGGCTGCTGCCTCTAGGGCTCTGGTGGTGAAAAATTTGGGATGCTGATTCACTTCACCTCTACCACTGCTGACATCCAAAGTTGAAGCCATTTCAGCAGCCAAAATCTGGACAAGAGCTCTCCCTGTGAGCCATCCCTCATCTTTCCATCTCCCCAGGTGGAGAGCTGCTGAGCAACAGAGCACTTTGCCCAGACCTGAGAGATATCACTGTGTGGCCAAGTGTGACCAAATGTTGTCCATCACCCAGTCTTTGCTTTTCTGGCTTATTTATTACAAGGTGTTGGTGAAAACAGCTGGCTCGCTGACCACAGGGGAAGAAGCTTCAGGAGCACATGCCAAAAACACCAGTACAAACAGGGATGTTTCCAACTTTCTGCTTGGAGCTGCAGGAATATTTCAGTACTGGCAGATCGCCTTCAAAGGTTTTCTGCTTCTCCACCTTAGAAATAAACACCTAGGTCTTTCTCCACCCACATGTTTTTGCTAATTGTCACAAAGGGAAATGGATATCCCATCACCACCAGCTAAGGAGATCAACCACCCACGCAGATGGGACTAGACATCTCCTGGATCTAGAAGCTTGGAAGAGCTGATTTACTGAGGTAGAGGACAAGAAGGGGCCGAGGACAGACAGTTTATAGTGCAACAGCAAGCAGCCTTCCTACAGTGCCTGACACGAACAAAACATTGCTCAAATGCTCTTGTTTTCTCTTGCTCTCATGCCTTTGCACATCCCTGAAAAACTTTCTTATCCTGGAACTTTTGCTGGAAGTTTCAGTCTTAGAAATAAATCCTAGGCTGGCAAAACGGGAAGCTTTTCAAATGCTGATTGCTGGAGGTTGGGGAGGTGAACCGGGCCAGACATCGGTGTTCTGTTCTTACATTTACACTGAAGCATCCACCACTGCCACTCAGACAGGCTGCTGGGCTGAATGGCCTTCTGATCTGACACACTGCGGCTGTTTCCTCGGCTCCTCTGTATAGAAGGAGTCAGTGAGTAAATTCATGTTTTCAGAGTTAATAGCTTGAAATTTCATTCAAATTCACCTTGCCAAGGTGGCTAATAAAATATAAATTAATATAAAGATAAATTTAGCTTTTAAGCAGAACAAACTTGTAAGCCTCTCCTAATTAGTGGAAGCTCGAAGCACATTGTTGCTTCCAGCCAATCTGGTCTGCAAATCTAAGCAAAAACAAGCAGGGGTCCATATAGACAAATATACTCATAGAGCTTCACTGATTTTTATTTTGTTAAAGCCATCCTTCACTGCTGCCACTTCTGCAATCCTACCAATGGCAGCAACAGTGGCAGGGCTAGGACAGACAGAGAGGCAGTGCCTCCCCTGTCATCACATCATTTGGGCCCTCACAAATCAATTTTAGGTGATATTGCAGTGTAAATGTCAGCAGCCAGGGCTGTACTGTTGAGCAACAGTCATGGTCTCTGCTCAGTCAGGCTGGTATTTTACACTAGAGATAAGGAATAAGGAGATAGCACAGGATTTTCTCCTTTCCTGCTGCCCAGGGTCCAAGAAAAATCAGTAAAGGAAAATGCTGGGCTCCTTGGAAGGTAACTTTAATTCCTATTGAATTTCTGCAGGCACAGCCATATGTAACAATAATCAAGACAAGACAAAATAAAAGCAAAGAGCAAGGCCTAGCAACCTAAGATAAACCGGGCTCCTTTCACTATTGATCACCTCGAATCCGTGCTTTTGCTCCTAGTCAAATCTGATCAACACGTCGGAGAGAAAAACAACTCAAGGATTTCTGAGAAAATAGGCCAAATGCTGTATAGCTGGAAAAAAAAATCTATTTGAAAATGCATGGGCCTGGAGCAAAGGGGTGAAGTTGAATCAAAATCTGGCTTTCCCTCCCCCACCCCTACACTTACCTCTCTTCCACTCCCACACCGAGCTAACAAGCTTCTACCATCATCTGCTTGTGGAAAGGCAGACTGCAGGCACCCTCGTTTTTCTGTGCCAGCATCACTGGAATTACATGGGTCACCATCCGTGTAGCAAAGGAGTCTTGTATTTCTTCCAGGGAGTCTGCCTGTTTGTCCAGCCTGGCAGGAACGGGCTCGCAGTGTCTCTCCAAGTGCAGCCACATGCACGGCCCACTGCGGCTTGGCTGTTATTTGCTTTTCCTGCCTCACAGGGATAGATATTCAGGAGGAGGAAAGTAAATGAGAGAGTGCCCAAGGTGTCTCAAAACACAATTTGGTTTGCCTTCTGATTCATTGCTGCCAGGAGCTAATGAGCATTTCTCCCCAGACTTTCTCTCACAAGGACAGAAAACTCACTTGGTTTAACAAGATTTTCCACATGCCTGTTGAGGGTACAGGCTATGCAAGCCAGAAACAAGAAATATTTTCTTGTTTTGGGGCAGCCCACAAAAGCAAGAGAGGCTTTTACAGAAACCAGAGGATGCCATGAATGAGCTCAGATTTGCATTCAAACTTAACCTCAAATCCTCAAAGGCAGTGAAATCTGAGGTGATCGTTTCAGCATGTTTCTTTGACGTCTGCTGGAGGTTCAAGTGCAGGAATACAATTTTGTGGTGTATGTATGTGTGTGCATGTACCTGCTGACTATTTATGTGAACTCTGGCATGCGTGCTTATACATATATTCAGGGCTTGCTCCAATGCATTTGGCAAAACCAGTAAACCTATTTTCCGGTGTTTACCTAAGCAAAGTAATAATCCAGTTGTATTTACAGCACTTTGCAGCCAGGACACTTGGGGCACTGCAGAACAACAATAGAAATGTTTCAGAACACAATACAAACACAGTATTAAAATCATCTTATAATTCAAATAAAACATGCTGAGTTCCTGAAGGGCAGAGCAATGGAGATGTCAGAAAGGAATAAATATGTGGTTACGACGGTTTTTGTTTCGAAGCACACTGTGAGAAAATGTGGTTTAGATGGATTTAGCAGGGAAGTGGCAGTGGGATGAGCTCCTAGAGCTGAAGCCCTCCCTGACTAAGGCTCACTCTGAAAGTGGAGATGTGTCTGGTGCTGACACACAGTCAAATTAAGCTTGAAGGAAGAAAGTCTGGGGTATTGAAAGGATCTTTCAACCAGCAGTATTAGCCCGTGACAGTCGCTCTGCCCCAGAGGAGACAGCCGTCGTGCTGAACGCAAGGCATGTGAAATTTAATCGGTGTGGTTTTTACATACTAGTGGGGACTGAGGGATTGACCTGCTAACCGATGTGCAAGCCGTGTGAAGAGACAGGGAATGATGCCTGTGACCCCAAAGGTGCATGCTGCTCCACCACACAGAAAACCCTGGCTTTTTGTACCTGTGACCCATCCCAGGTACAAAACAGACACCCCCACCCTCCTTTTTTATTACACTTGGCCGTTACCTTCCCATAGATGTACCCAGAGAAACACAGGGAACGCCAGCTCCCCAACTTGCCGGCTCAGCCATGGAAGGGTTCCCAGCGAATGCTGTGGGAGCCGTTGTTATTCCTCCCATGCAATATCTCTGAGCACAGCATGGAGATATAAAGGCAGTGTGAGCCTTGCAGACAAGGGCCTTGTGATTTGTGGAGAGCCTTCTCCAAGGCTAGCGCTACGTGAAGGAAGCTGCATCTGGCGATAAGCGCCTAGCTCCAAGGCTACTGGAAGCTAAATAAACCTAGGTTTATTTGTGGGGTGGCAGGCAGAGCTCTAAGCTGGATGCTGCCTGGTGCTTTCCCCATGTAAATCAGCGAGTTCCTGCTCCGATGCCAAATGTTAGAGCTGCCTTTGAGTGCCTGACATTGATTTCAATGGGATGCAATTGCTGGAGCTTGGTTGTCACTGAGCAGAATGAAAGACCTTAAGCAAAGTCGTGCCTGCTGGAGCGGAGTTTGGTGTAGCAAGAGGAAGGCTGAACACTGCCCTCTGCCTTTTCAGGTCTATGCAATAGGCATTTTTCACTCCCAAACAGACTCTCGTAGTATTCCAGGAAAAATGCCAGGGAGTACTCAAGGAGTTTGGGGTCAGGGCTGAGCCATGCTGGTGGTGTGCAGAGTCAACTAGAAATACTGGTGGAAGGGAAGAGTACTGGAGAGGGAAAAAGCAGTAGCCTGGAGAGCACTGGACTGGAACAGAGTCGTTCAGTATAGGCTTTCTCGGGGACGTACCAGGAGGCCATGGGTCAGGCTGGCTGTCCTGCAGGTCCCCCCCAGTGCCGTTGCAGCAAAGGACTGCACAGCAACCTGCCTGGCTGTCTTGACAACTGTGTGTCAGAGTCCCACAGTGTGCGAGACCTGATCCAGTGGGAAAATAAACCCAATGATTTAATATAATCCCACTGACATAAACACAATCACGAATTTCATGTGCCAATTCAATCATGAATATGCCATCCATATTTTCCGTCTAATTTAAAGAACATCAGATGATCTTGGACCAAACTTTAATTTAATATAACCAGGTAGGTAAAGAACCTTCAGTGTATAAACAAAATTGCTTGTTTGCTTTATCAGAATAGCATAGAATACAAATCAGTTACCAATATTTGTACAATGCTTAGACAATGACTGAGTGCTTGGGCTCTTGGAGCGTCTTCTCAATAAAAGGAGACAAAAGACTCTGTTTTACCATCTTTGCATTCCCTCCAGCAGCTGTGCCTGTGTGATGGGTAAGAAGAAGTGGATTTGGCTGGCAGGGGTCATACTGGAACAACTTCTCTTTCGCAACCACCTTACCCCAAAATATTTAATTGTTACATGAAAACGCAGGGTGCTGTGTATCCCAGGCACAGTGCTCACAGTCAGTGCTCCCAGTGAAGTCACCAGTGGCTGTGAGGATGAGAGCTTAGGCTAGTATTGAATCAAGAACCAGAATAGCTCAAAATTTATAGTATCAGAGTCATTATTGATCTTTGCCAGTCTGTGGTCTGTCAGGAAAGGTTCCTGTGCCAATAAAACCAGAATCCTTGCAAGACTCCAAGCTGACCCACTCTAGTCTCAATTTATTAGGCAGGACCATGCAAGAACAGCTACAGCACGTCATTTTGAGGTTAAATGTTTGAAGTGATCTAATATATCAAAGAAGGTGAAACATCAAGATATATTGGGCCAATTGGCATAATTAACCCCCAAAGGAGGACTGCATTCCACCTGTCCAGAATCCCTTAAGTGCTGCCTTTCTCTCCAAAGACCTCCCATTATGCCGCCTCATGTATTATTAGTGACATTAGACCTATATCTATGGCCTCTCTCCCTGTCACAGTCCCTTCACATCACATACTGACATTGTCCTTTCCCCCTGGCTTTCATAAGGAATGACATTTTTTGACATCACCCTATGAGCCAGAAGTAAAGAAGCAGCAAAGCAGGAAGCGGCTCCAGGATGAAAACGCACAGATCACCTAGTTAGTGATCTGAGAGTTTTGCAGGCAGGTGATGTCTCCTGTAGGTTTCTACTTAAGATGGAAGGCAAAAGGACACATGGAAGACAGTGCCTCACAGTCCGGTGCACCTGGTGTGAAAGAGACTGAGAGCGCTCAGAAACCACCAAAGTTTGTTTCATTCTTTTACAGCACACTTTTACTTTTGGGTGTTTGAATTAGACAACCTCCTGGGGCTTCCTTGCTCATTTTGAGAAACTCCTTTCTTATGTGAAACACATCCACTGGGCATTTGGGAATGAGGAAGTGTAGAAAATGTGCAGCCTGGGAGAGAAGCCTGGAAAGGACAGCTATTCTAAGAGGTTTGAAGATGCTGAAAGAGAATGCTTATGTCTCATCGTGGACACTTCTGCCTTCCTATTCTTCTACTGTCATTTTTTCTCCTAAATTTTTTCCTGAAAATAACTTAAGGATAACAATCAGCAGTAACACGAATAGCAGAAAATGACAGATACTTAGAAACTAATAAAGGGGATGCTTTTCTGGGACTGGTCTGGAGTCCATAACAGTGCTGGAAGTCACTGCATAACCTGACTGTCACATTGCTCCAATCTCTCCCTGTCAGTTTGTCACTTTATTTTTCTTGGTGTCAGCACTGTATCTATATGGCAGTGTTATATGTAAAGGGAGAAACAAAGCATGTGGTGCTCCCCAGGTTTTTGAGTTTGTTGCTCAGTTTTGACTCGGTCTTTCTTCAACTTCCTTCTGGAGAGAGAGCTGAATCATGATTCAATAAGGTACACTTAAATAGGAAACAGATAAACAGTATGAAATGTTTCTCCTGGAATTTTGTTTATTCTTCAGCCGCTGTCCTCCAGTTATGTGCAAACAGGTGAAAGGGTGGGTACAAATATGTTCTGGGCTAGACAAAGTAAAATGGATGGAGACTAGAGATGCCAGAGCAAATGAGATCTCTGAGGGCTTGGAAAGAAACTCGCTGACATATCCACTCAATATTCATTGAAATGAGCTCAGGGAACTTTGCTCAATTAAAGCCTGGCTGCAGGGAAAGCAGATCCAAGCTGAACTCAGAAGTGGTTTTATGGACCCGTGAGATCTAGGTCAAAAGAGACATAATTGGCCAAGGGATGCAGTAAGTTATAATGACATCTACCAGAACCGGTGTTTTGGAGCACCCTGGCTTGATGATGCTCATCACAGTGATGCAGTGTTAATGCCTCTACAACTAGCTTAGTAGCATAGCTACACCTATAAATGCAGGCTCAGACAAAGGGGACTTTTGAGCCTGCTAGTCAGTGAGTAACAATTAGGACAGATTCTGCTCCTAATGACAGAATCTGGAATAAATCCACTGAATTTATTGAACCTTCAGTAGATTTACAGTAGCATAGACTGTTTTCACATATTCAGATGTGGTACTGCAGACTTACATTGATATAATCATATATCTTGCGTCCATTTCATTTGTAGAGAGGAAACTACAGACAGCTAGAGCCAGCAGTACTCATCACCTCCCCAAACTCCCTGTAAAAGCTCCAGAACAGGCATGACTTTACCAGTGAAGGTTAAGCAAACCTGCACTGTCATTCTAGACAATGCCTCCCCACATGGTACTGAGTATTGAGCCACATCGATGCAGTCAATTACAATAACTTCTTACCTTTCTGTAGTGCCTTTCACCCCAAAGGAGCCAGTGAGGGAGCCAGTTTAGAGGTTTCCGTGGAACGCTTTGACTCTCCTTTGCTGCATGGGACCTTATTAATTAAAGACATTTTCAAAATCAGCGCTTGCAGCCTTGTTCTGCTTTTCACTGCTGTGGAGCCCTTTCCTGGAGCCTACGTAGCTCAGTCTGAAGCTCTTGGACATCACCCACTGACCACACAGCAAGCCCCTCCAACCAAAGCTGTGAATGAATGTGGAAAGCTGTCAGAGAAGAGCCACGCTTTGCAAGTGAAAATCAGAAAAAAATCACTGCTTGCCCTATACTGTGAGGCATAAGGTGGGACACAAATCTCAAAAAAAATGAATAAATGGCCTGACCTATCAAATATGAAATTGGAAGAAGCATACTCAGAGACACAGTCTAAGAGAGAATCTAGGTCAGATGGAGGCCAGGCAAAACCTGCGCATTTTCATCATGTGGCATCCTCTGAGTACGCCATAAACATCTCACATGGAGAGGAAAATCTTCCATGTAGGATTTGACTCTTCTCTGCCTCCACTTTTGCCAATAGCTCTCATGGCAATGAAGGCAGAATATCTTTTAAGTGAATTTGATAACTAACTCTGGAAATCAGGGAATTAGAGCCATTAGTAAATCTTTTCACCTCAGAACCTAGACAAACAGGATCAAATTGCTATCTGGTGTAATCTAATTGAATTCCATGGATTTACAACCACAGACAAATTTTAGCCAATAAAGAGAAGAATATAAATGTTTTATTCTGACATTTGTGACATCATAAAGTTAATATAGCTGTGCAATGAAGGGAAGATTTTCTGAGCACATTCATTTAATTTAAGTCTCATTTATAATAGGAAGTAATTAAATACATTCCATGAAATTGGAGAAAGCAGAAAAGAATGCTGAAGAATGCCACTTCATTTGTGGGACAGAGATGTACTTTGTTGTTTCCTGCTGTTTATCTTCCACTCTGCAAGCAGGAGTTCCCATTTATGTTCATCTATCAGCTGCCAACCTAGAGCCCACTGGAAGATGCATGTCGTTTCCAGAAGGATCTTAATAAATACCACCAGTGGGGAGAGATTTCACACTTGGCAGTTCATCTGTCAGAGCAAGAGATAACTTCAAATCATTGCCATGACCATTCTGCAAGTATGCGTGGGAAGGAGGCTGACACCAAGAAGGTAATACCTGGGGAAGACACAAACCCAGGAGAACTCACTGGCTTCATTAGTGGAGATCACAGTTCACTGCGCTCAGGGGTGACGCTCGCCTTACTGTTGATTTGATACAGCAAGTTCATCAGTCCCGTTGAAGAAAATGGAAATAACACCTCTTCCTTGCAATGAACAGCACAGGGCTACTAGTGGCATCCCACAACTCTGGGGTGCCACTGCCAAACCTCTCTTAACCCTGATGTGGAGGGCAGAGCATCTGCAGGGGAAACAGGACCCAAACAAGTGCTTGCATTGCACAGAGAAGTTAAGAGGGCATCCCTCAGTCTCCATGGGATCCTGCCTAAGTAGCGGTGTCAGGATGATAGTCTTCTGTTTCTCTAAGAAGCTCTGGAAGTTGCTGAAGGTGATCCAGCTTAAGATAAGGCCATGTGGCACATATTCCCCAAGCAGGGAAATGTAGCAGCATTCACCCAAGCAGTGCCCGTGCCCCTTTGGGGTGTGCTCCCATTGCATCATTTATCTGGCAGTGTTCCTCTCTCCCCAGGTTCCCAGCTCTCCATCGCTTTCTTCCACTTCTTGGAAGAGGGGATGATAGTGAACTGGGAAAAGGGGATGCCTGACTCACAGGCAGGCAGCAGAAACCGTGGTACGTATGGGTGTCCTGCAGCCTCTGCCCAGTGGAAAGGCAAAGGAACAAGGGCAAGCGTACATACATGGAGTCTCAGGGAAGGTGTGCATATAAGCAGTGTATCTAAGCAAAGACATGACTGAGAGGCACTTTCTCCTGAAGCCATCTGGCAGAAGCTCCTGGCAGCTTTCCCTTCGGCATAGCACTCCTTCAGCAGCTTTCCCCGCAGCGTGGCACTGCATCCTACTCTGGGGCAGGCACGCCAGCAAGGCAGCTGCCTTCCCTTGGGATCATGTACTGCAGCCCGAGGCAGCTTACTCTGAACTTTGGTTCTGGTGATGGGGAGTAGAGATGAGAGCAGGGAGAGGAGCAGAGGGCTGTCCCAGCTTGGGTCCTCTCCTGGAGTGGGTTTATTCCTTGCATGTGTTCCTTGCATTTGGGTTTGTTTGCACATAGAGCCCAGCAGTCCAGAGTGGAGTATCAGTGTATCTAACAGTTTTGCCCTGGTTTTAGCTAAATTAAATTAGAGGACCCTCTCTGATAAGGATTTATCTTTATTTATGAAGGACTCGATGCTGAGAATGGGAGAAAGGAGTCCACTTCGTTGCCCTTCAGCCCCATAGATTTATTTTGGGAAGTAGGGTGGTGGGATTTTTTTCAGACCTTATTCTTTGCTCACAACCCTTGCCGGTGTAACTGTGCCAAGCCCACCGTGTCCACTCACCCAGCTTTCTCCTCCGTGCCCCGCAGCACTGCAAGGCTGTAGCAGTTCTTGCAAAGTAGGAACTCCATAACTCTGGACATCTATCCCAGAGGGATTATTCCTTCTCCGCTTGTGCCCACGGATGTCACTATGACATTACACTGCAAGTTCGCCTCTCCTAGCTACTACCAGCTGGAAACTACCTGGCTGTGGGATGCTACTGGTGCTGCTGTCAGGGAAGCCATGGCAATGATGCCGACAGTCCTGGACAGGCAGCTGGGTGATGCCTAGGTTTCTGACAGATTTGCACAGTTAAGCTTTCTGGTCGCAGCTAATGATTTCCTCCCTTACCCTCACACATACGCACACACGTGCACACACAGAGCAGCAGTAAGACTTCGCCCAAAAAGAAATCAAGGGCCTGGTTCATCGCTGGCAAAGGTCTGCCCATATTTATATGGTGTGAGCAGCAGGGATCTAGGTTTAGTTAGGTTTATCTAATGAGAAATGTAGACCTCACTCCAACATCACTTTGACAGCAAGGATGTGACTTTTTTCTGTTCTACGATAACAATCTGCCCATCAGCTTCCCCAGCTCATGAAACTTTTTCCTGGGCACTGCCATAAGACCTGCTCCATTATACCAAGATGTGGAATGCATACAAAATGACTATTTGGAAGGCTGATGAGTGTATGACAAAGCTGGGGGTTACTGAGCAATACCCGCTTCTGTGAAATGTGAACCTACTGTATTTTTTGCCCCATAGCTGAACCTAGTCCTGAGCTTCACTGGCTGGTAGAAAGGAGAAGTGCAGGGTCTTTGAACAGGTTAAGGTCAGTAAACTTCAACAAATCATGGCTCAAAGGTGAGGGTGCTTTTGTATTTCTTCTTTAAAGGTGAAATGCAACATTATTATGCAGCCTGGCAATGTTTCAGTGATTTTATTGAAAGGGCATTTTATTACGTTTATTAGATTTTGTCAAAAAGGCATTTTATGATGTTTATGAGATACAGAATATAAATTTATGAAACTTTAACATTTTTGTCAAAAATAGCCTTTACTGAAAATCAAATAATGCAAGTAGTAAAACCTCCCATCAGACAAATCCAGGCAAAATTTTCCATCAAGTGAGGCACAGACTCATCCAGGGAACCATTTGTGAAATACTGTCCGTGCAACCTGCGACATAAAGCAGTGGCAGATTGCTGCTGGTTGCATGCAGAAGGCTGCAATGCTCCCAGGTGGGTTGAGATGTGGTGACTGCCTAATATCCTTGTCTGGCTACAAGTGCAGGAGTTGCAGGGCATCTCCTGGTTTTGTTGCCCTAGCTTTTGCAGTAGGAAGGAAAGAGCTTCTGGTTTGTGTTTCGGCACCTGTACTGCTGCCCTTACTAAGCATTTATCCCTCTGGGCTCCAGAGCACAACTGGGCTGGAGGTGACATCCTGAGCAGGAACAAGCCACAAGCACAGCATCCACCAGCTCTCTGCTTCTGTCTCCGCTCCAGAAGCCCCTACTGCAGGTTTTTTTTCCCTTTGATGTTGCTGCTTTTCATTTTCTGCTGTTCATTTCTGTCTCCCCCGCCCTTTCAAATGAAAAACTGCCTTATATTTCTGCTCAGAGAGCTCCCTTCTGCTCCTCATTTTTTTCCTTTGTTCATCCTCCGCAATACCATCAAGATCATGCAAAACACTTGATCTCTTCCCTTTTCTTCTTACTTAGGAGGTTAGACTGGCACTCTGTAATTGATACTCTCCCCCTTCTTGGAGACTGTGATGTGGTGGCAAGACAGGCTGAGGAACTGATGAAGTCATTACTGTGTCAGCTGGGATCTCTGTAGCAGCCATGACAACATTTCCAAAATGATGATTTTGGAATGCCATTCCCAAGTCTCCTCCCCAGGCAGGGGAAGGCTTAGTGACAATAAAATGTTTCCCATACTGCTCCCCCTTTGCAAAGGAGCCCTAAAAAGCTGGAAAGGTGTTGAGGATGAGCAGCATTGGGAGGTTAGGCAGGAGAAATCCATAAAGAGCTGAAAGAAGAGTAGGGTGCGGGATGGAATGGAGTCATCCTTACGCTGGAATCCACCCTGGGCATGCATAAGGCCCTGAAGGGCAGAGGAGGGACCTACTTGAAAAGCAGAGGACAGACAAGGGAGATGTGGCAGAGCAGTCCTCTCACAGGTGTAGCAACACTTCACCTTCCTGGACCTGCTTTGTCTTGAACTCCCGGTGAGAAGCTGCAGCACTGCCTTTCCTTTTTCTCCCTTATTTCACTGGGGTACACATTCCAACCACAACGCCAAGCAGGGTCCTGCAGTAATCTCACTAGACCTAAACACTTATGATGCCAAGAGTGTGACTGTGACCAGCCAAGGAGTGTTTAATCTTCTTCCATTTCCACATACCTTGTTTTGGGAATTGTACCTCATAAGATGCCATGGGACCTGAAAGCTGGTAGTGTCCATCAAACAGCAAAATGCCTTGTTTATTGTCCAAAGTCTCCCTAGCTGAAGTATCACTAGACTTGGATGTCTTTCTTAAGCATTTATCTATCTGAAAGTGCTGCAGTGTCATTAGTTTGACTGGGGTGGAAGCATGTGCTGCAGTGATTGTCCTGGAGAGTATGAAAATGTAAAAGGCTGGGGGAATGGGGATGGTAAGTGACAGTCTGCAATTACTATGCAAATTTTAGGGGAATAATCATGACCAAACAAAACGTCTTTGGTATTGATGCTGCTTTCAGCAAACAGCATCAAAATGGGAGTTACAAGCCAAACAGATTGGAAAAACTTCCTAAATCCTGTTGGCCAAAAATAACATCAACCGCAGGGCTTGCGGAACACAGTTGTGTGCCTTCCCTCATCCCTCTCTCTATAACCCCAAGATATGCTTTAACATAAAGTCTGCTACCACTGGCTTGACACCCCTCTTCCTGCAGTGGTACAGGAGGTTTATGCTGTGTTTAAGGAGCATCTTAGTCTGGGTCTGCCCTGGCTTTTTGCATGGGGAAAAATCCTAGATTAACAGGAATTTTCCATCCTCATAGCCCTGGCTAAATTAGGACATGTCTCCTCTTTGCCACCAGCACAGGACACAGCCTTGCACACCACGTCCTGCACTAAATAACAGACCCAGAGCCTTGGAGAAAAAATAGGTACATGGAACATTGCCACAGACCTTGTTTACAGCCTTAGGTTCCCCCACCCCACCACCACTTTTGCTGGAGTTTCATTCCTTCACTGTTGCAATGAGCTATAACTTAAGTGAATCCTTGTCCACTCATTGATTTTAGTATATACACATATACCTTCAGATCACAGAGACCAAGATTAGGGCCAGTCTGAAGAGCTTGCTTTCCCTGAGTGTATGATGACCTGCGACATCCGGATGACCCCTCATGTTTGCTGGGCAAGGAGGTTGCGAGGCACGACACAGCATATGAGATTTTGAGAGTATATATTCACAATCTACTTTCGAGTACACACACCATTAGCTGAATCCCATTAGCTTGACCCTTGGTCCAGTGAGAGCCTACAGGCAAGCAGATGAATCAGCCCTCGCATGAAGCAGTATCATATGGGACATCAAAAAGAGGCCAGGAAGAAAAGTTCAAAGTACAGATGTGTCCACACAAAACTTAATACACTCTAACTCATCCAAAGATTTTCACATAAGCCATTTTTGAAGTGAATCCAGTCTATGAAAAGCGAACACTGACTTGCTGTAGTTCACTGTGTGAATTCAAAGTGTTTCAGGTTTGTAAGAAGAGGGTAGCACAAAAGCACAAATAGAATAAGCCAGCCATTAGGCAGCGTTTGACATGTGCCTGTGAATACCCAAGGAAAGCATGTGAGCAGCACATACGAGAGTTCCACAAAAGAAAGGAGGATCAGAACGAATGTTAGCGCTTCCTTCCCTTAATTTATTTAACCCACTGACCGCTTTTTGTTTAATTCAAAATAAAAGACTACTGAGCAGCCTCTGCGGTTCTTGGTTGCTATATTGAAGACACTGTAACTCAGCCCTTTGGACTGAATGTGGTCTTGGCATAATCACAGCACCTTCCACCAAGACGTACCCCATTACCACAGTGATGATTTTGCCCTTGTTGAGACCACATAACTGCGCTCGGCAGTTATGAACGAAATGTATGAAATAGAAGGGTGTGACGGCAGCTTCATTAATTTTACTCCAGACTGGATGACCTTGGAAAGCTTTCTAGGCAAGGTTTTGAAGTAAGGGAATACTAAACCACCTTTTTTTTTTTTTTTTTAATCTATCAGCACTGACCCTGATTTAATATTTTCAGTATCACTTTAAACACCAAGATTCCCAGCGATCTGACAAGGCTTTGAGAGGAGACTGTCCGAGCACTTCGAGGTCACAGAGGTCTTGGAAACCAGATGTCCTTAATAACTGAATGTTGTTAACAGATCGATTACCTTACCAAACAGAATTTGCTTCAGACATAGAGGTGGCTATTGCCGTAAGTGGTGAAGACCTGACATCCACTGACGTTCAGAGCATCATTTACTGTGGGAACAACTCTACTGAGCTGTGCTTTAGGGCCTTGAGAAAAAAATCAACAGGGGTGGAGAAAAAGAAAGGTTCTGAGGGGGTCAATCTACCCTTCCCGGTGCAGCTTGCATGCCTTGCGATGGGATGGGAGCAAGTATATGTCGGCTCAGCGCTACTCCCCCTTTCCTTCCCCCTGTGCTGCCCCGGATAACCTTTGCATCTTTTCCCTGAGTCTGTTGAATTCACTGCCTGTATACCATGAAGCCCTTGATGCTCCTGTAAAATATGCAGAACGAGTAAGTGAGAGACTGGATGGGCTCCTAACTACTCCCTGGGCCGGCAGCTCGAAGCAGAGCAGCTTGTAGCTGAACAGATGGCAGCGTTCAAAATACCTGGGTTCCCTGGAGCCAGGGGCTTGAGTCCCAGCAGCCTCAATTCAGCTAGCTATTCCCAGTTGCTTAACGGCATTCCACGTATCTTCCTGTCTCTAACACCCCAGAGAAGACTTCACATGCTGTGGCTGTGCCTGGTTAGTATGCCTGCAATACGGTTTTGTAGCACTCTTGGTGAAAGCTGGGTTTTTCCCAGAGGTTTTGGGTGATGTTTGCACCAGGAACGATCCAAATATCTAACTGGCAGGAATCCTAGACCTTATGGGGAGTAGATTTCCCAGGGAGGTATTCAATAGATAAGATATTCTGCCATGTATATATCAATATTTACAATTTCTAGGACCAAACCTGGAGTCTCTTACTGAATAATTAAAGGAACTCACATGTATTTTGACAGTGCTAAGTAAGCACTTTGGGCCTCGACTGTAATTTATAATGTGCTTTGGGATTAAAGGTGTCCCATAAATGTAAGATTATTAATAATAACAATATCATTGTGAGTCCCAAAACAGTGAGCTAGGAACAGATACAGGGTATTCTGCATGTTTGTTAAACCAAACACTACAGGCGACTGAGTTGTTCTTGCCTCTTATTAGAATGAAGCAGAGAAGCAGTGTGAACAAATATGATTAAAAAGACCCTCTGGATTAAATGTACCCCTGACTGCTTTTGCAAGCCAGATATCACATTTCGTGCTGTTTTCTAGAGGTTGATTTTTTACTCCACAGTCTTCATCTGATTTTACAGTCAGCATTACTTCAAGCTTATTACATTTGTAACAGGATACAAATACAGCACCATTAATTTAATTTTATTTACATTTCAGAGTTATTCAGCTGGAATAAATTGAACACAATTTGATTGAAACTGTCCTGCAGGACTGACTTTAAGCACATTCAACACGAGTGATTTATAAATAATGGCAGCATTTAGTACACAAAAGACACCCTCTTGGACTGGAGGATTTGCAGGAGTCATTAGCAGATGAGGGAAAAGCAACACTGCCAAGAACAGAGCTAAGCTGCACACTTCTGCTCTGGAGCCCACTTTTCACAGCCTGCATCTTCCAGAGAGGCCCCTGCTGCAGAGCATGAAGAACTTCCCCGTACCGCTCTGCCTGTGACCTACTGGGAGCAGTGGCTACCACGGGTGTTCCCCTAGCACAGCAGCATCAGGACTCAGGTAAACTGCTCAAGTGATCTTTGATAGAAAAGGAATGAGGAATATCAGTGTTTGCTTTGCAAATACTTGCAGTGGCCCTTAGACATCCTAGCCAATGGTGGAGAAGCTGTTGGAAAGACACTTTGCACAACCATATGACCATCTCTACCTTCCAGACACGTGGATCAAAAAGGCAGCGGATCTGTCTGGGCAGACAGGGCAGTGGGTAGGATGAATGGACTCCAGTTTGTTGTCAGTATGGTGGGAGTGGCTGTCAAGCTGTTCATAGGCAGCATAGTGAAGGAGGGCTTTCGACGGAGATTTGCAAAGCTAATGAGGGTCTTTCACTGTTCTTTACCAAGATTCCTTCCGATAACAGCAAGGAAAAAAGCACAGAAGTGTTTCTATAAAAATGTTAGCAAGTGAGAAATAGAGACTGACAGAATGATGAGAAGGGAAACGACACTGTCATAGCAAAGGAGAGCTCTTTGGCAGGGTGGGAAGGGCCTTGACAGGAAAGATAAATAGCTTGTGTTTGATGGGGTAAAGAAGAGGAATGTAGTAGAGAGGAGCAAAGAATGTGTAAAATCCTCAAACTGATGGATTAGGAGGATGATCTTTACAGCAGTATTTTACAGGGATGTGCACAGACTGAAATTACACTTGGCAAGACCAAAGAGAAGGGTGTTTCCCTAATCAAAATGCAAGACAATTGAATTTTAGCCAGGTTAGATAAGGCCTTCCGATGCTTTTAAATTGGAAGGCTAGGCTACTACCAGCATCTTTCTCATCTTGCCTGGAAGTGAAAGGCAGAGTTTTGAGGCATTTTTTTCCTTCCAATTATTATTGTTTCATTTTTACCTGAATGTGTTTTGTTCCAACTTCTGACAACCTGCAGCATCCATGAGACAATCCCATTCACAGGTGTGGGAGAAGGACATGTTCTCAAAAGCTGTAGGCTGTCTTTGGTGTCCTGCCACCTCTCTAACTGATCTCTGTAAGCCCTGCAAGAGAGTTTGGAGGTGTCCCTGTTAGGACAGAAAAGTGAGATATGTTAGTGCCTATTTGGTGGTGCCTAATAGATGGGCACTCCAGGTCAACCCCCTTACAAAACTAGCAGAATAAAAAAGGGATTCTCTTTCAGACCGCTGGGATTTTTGGGATCTGTCACAGTGAGACGTCTGATTATGTAGACAGAGAACTGCCATGCCATACCAAACAAATGGATCATATAGTTTAATAATCCCGCTGTGATAGCGCCTAGTAAAATGCTTCAGATTAAATACAGGGAACTTAGCAGAAGACATGTAGGGAATGACTTGCCAACATGGGAAGTTTCTTTTTAATACTTATCAGTTAGCAACTAGCCAGGGCCCTGAAGCAAGCGGGTTCATATCCTTTCATAACAAAAGAAAATTTGTATTCTATTTAATGAGAACATCCCCAATTACATTATCCATATAAATGTCTAATCCTTTTTTTTAATCCTACTAATCTCTTAGGCTTAATGCTATCTTATGGGAATGAGCTAATTAGACATTGTGTAAAATGCATTTTCTTTTTAACAGTTTTATATTTGCTACCTTTTATTTCCATTTAATGGCCCCTTGTCCTTGTATTCTAGGAGGGTGAATAGGAGCATCTATTCTTCCTTCTTTCTACCACCCACATTTTCCATATCCCAGTCAGGGACCTCCTCTCTGACATACAACTTTCAGTGTTTCCAGATCTTCCCCATTTAAACACCATATTCACATCATTTTGCAATTTCTACCACTTGTATCTGGGAGCCTTATTCAGTATCCTTACCAAAACAGGAAACCAGAGCAGGGTAAAGATTGTGCCACTGACTTAAATTCGGGCATTACCATGACTGCAGACTGGTTTGCCCCATACTCTGGGTAGATTGACTTTATTTGCTATTTCATCACCCTGCTAAGCCTTGAGCGACAGAATCTGCTGCACCTTCCCTTGCTGCACCCCAGTTCCCTTCCCTGCTGATACAGCTCAGGTGAAATCTGGTGAGGTGCCTGGGTGCTCTCCATCACACCTTCTGGAGGCACTGCCCTGTGCCTGCCAGCATGGGAACAGGCTCACTGCGGATGCCAGCTCCTGTGGGTTGCCTCTGCCATGGCTCCATCTTTTCTAGATGTGAGGAGACTCCATGGCAGTGTCAGATCCACCTCACATTCCCTTCCGTTTCCCAAACTGTTAAACAGTGGCCATTGCAGGGCTCAAGGAGGTGTTTTGCTGCCAATCTTCATCAACTTAAAAACTGATCATTACTCCTATATTCTCTTTCCAGCTCTTTTGCAGGTGTTTGGTGGCTCCTCCCCTCACTTTTTACCCACCTTGCCTTTTTAAGTGTCTTGGTAGGGGGGTTGATATGTGTTTGTAAAAGACCAAATAAAATTTGTTCACATCCTATATAACCCTGCAGTGGTGCTGGAGTCATCTTAGTAAAGCTTAGTTCTTGCTAGAATATAAAGAGTCTGTATGGAGCAGAATATAGAAATTGTGAAGGATTTCTATATTCTGGATTCAGTACAGCATTTCTTCTGGCTATCATCCAAGCTTCTCCATATTGATTTTTTTTTTTTTCAGAGCTTATACAGGAAGCCAAACAACCTTTCCGTTGAACCCAGAAGTAAACTGATCACAAGCCAAAGATGAGACCTCTTTCTGCAGCTATCTGAACCATTACAGCAGCATTTGTTGAGTGTGCCTTTATTTTTCTGGTTTTAATCTGCAGTGTGCTGACAGCCCCAGAAAGATCCTTCTTAATGGACTTTAATAGCAATGCAGCACTAAACTTATATAGCACCTGCCACACCAAGGCTTCCCAGTAGACTTCCCAAATAACAGAGTTTAAAGCTTCTGCTTTCACAAGCCAAAGGCAAGACTCAAGAGAGCAAAATTAAGTTTGGGTTTTAAAATATTGACAAGCTTGACATTATTAATTTCAAGACGGGAGTTCATCACTGCTGGAATGGATTGCAGAGGAGAAACCAGGGGAGGATCAGCAGAGACAGCATTGATCAACTTACAACCACATACCTGGATAGGAACCTTTCAAACCCCAGGAACGAAAACCTTTGTTCAGTATTCAACAACTGCATGTTTACAGCTGCTTAGCCCACTGTAATTAAAATAAGTCATCCAGAAAAGCCACAAGAAGTCTGAAGTCAGGCTCACTGCATGTAATTTTGAGCTCTCATGCGGTACCTTCTATACAATGATCTCAAAACATCCTACAACTATTAACAGGTTACGCCTCCCTTGTAGCAAAAGCATTACAGCTATTGCAAACCAAGACACATAAAGATCAAATGATCTGTGCAAATGAATTCATAGTAGTACTAATAGCAGAAATGAAGGACCTCTGGTTCTCTGATTCCTCATCTACCCCTTAGTCAATGAAGCTTTCTGAAACTCAAGAGGATAATGTGTCACATGCATGACCTCTTCCACTTGGGTCCTGATCCTAGGAACGGCTATATATGTGCTATTAAGGCCACTATAAAGCTAATAATTGTAGCCTTTGACTTGTGTAAAGCAGTTGTGTCATTTCCTTTCATCAATAGGATTTCATTCTTTCAAAGCCAAAGAAGCAGAAGACCCAAACTTGTGTTTCCTGAGCTGTCCAGTCCTTCAGCAATAAATTAAACAAGTTGGAAACATTTTGCAGACCACCTGAAACAAGAATCCAAGGAGATGCTGAAATGTTTAGAGCATTTAGGAACACATTTTAACAGATCCTGGTATGGGATTTTACCCTATTCAATGGAACAGGAGACCTATTTCTTAGCTATCTGCACAAGCTGATGAAAGCTGCTTCTGAACTGTGGCTGCAAAGGTCAAGGCAGGTCACACTTCCCAACAGGAAATAGGGCACATGTTTTCTGAACGTTACAACCAATATACACTTTTTGGTTCCATATCTTTAAAAGTAAAATGCATCTTCAAATGATTACAGCTATCTTCTTATTCTCAAGTTACTTACCACATGTCTAATAAATCTGTGAGCACCAATCAGTGCATCAGGATACAAGTTCCCATTTGAAACTCCTAAAATATTTTTTTTATAATGGCAATAAATTATTTTGATTCAGACAGTATAAGTAACTGCACCGTATAGATATTAGGCAGAACTGCGCTTGGAAATAAGGCATTTTTATTTCTCTGCTGTAAGATTGCCCTCCTTGATTTTCAAACCATTCTCAAGACATTTTGCTGCCAGGCAAAAGGTGACATGTAGAATAAGATTTTGGAAGGAAAGGGTATGACTGAGCAAAAAGTATGCACAGAAAAGGCAAAAAGAGCTTTTCTCTGAAAGTTTAAAACCAAACTTAGGCAGTGGAAAAAAACTGGTCTGGGGATTCAGACTATTCTTACCATCCAATATATGAACTCCACCCTTCCACGAGGTCATTCTCTTCTGCTTCCTAAGAAGCTCATTTACAATCTGTTTTTTTTTGAGTGACTTTTGAAGGTGTGAGGAGGGACATAGCTCTGACTGAGCTCTGTCTGGCTAGGAACCAATTAGTGCCCTGCACCTAATTCACAAATTTGCAGCATGACTTCTTTTCACTTACAGACAGAGCTTCTGACTCTGGAAAAAAATGCTGAACTGGTACCCTTGGGCTCTCCTACAGTTGTTTGGTGTCAAGACAATCCAGGCAGGTAAATCACATAACAAATATCAAAGGCCCAGTTCTGTCATTTTAAGAAAATATAGGACCACTGTCATTCAACGAAGAAGGTACTTTTTTAGATTAAACAGAGAAAAAAATGACGTATTAGTGCTAGTTCCTTCCAGCATTCAGATGAGAAAATGATGCAAATATGTGTTCTAAATGCCTAAGCACCACAGAGACACAGCATAAAACATGAGGCCCGCTGCATGGCAAAGCTCCCCTTGGCTCATGCATCAGCCTGCACGAGCCAGGAAACAGGCAGTAAGAAAAGCTGCACGCTGTCTTTTCTGTCATCACATCCAAAGCTGGGGCAAACAGTCACCAAGAACAGCTGACGCTGATGCTAGGTAAAGGAGGAAATCAGTCTAGGATGAGGCATGGGCAGCTAAAAGGATCAGATGGCAGAAGGGACAAAGAAAACTCATAGGTACTGCATAGGACTGACAGATCTGATCGAGTGGCCCTTCCTGAGAGATGCTGCCACCCAGACGGGGGGTTTGGTGGGTGACTGAGAAGCAGCTTTTGCACCTTGCAGCTTGAGGGAGGAGAATGGATGCTCACAGATTCTCTGGGGAATAGCTCAGCTTTTTTGTTTGGTTTTATCCAGGGTTGCCACAGCATGGGAGGGGGAGTTTAATAAGTGGGTACTTTATCTTGGGGTTCATAGTGGTTTTATATATGTAGAGGATTTTAGGTGTTTCATTCAGGAGCCCAGTACTGCTAGGCACTGTCAAAACATAAACCACCAAGGCATTTCTGCCTTGATAGAGTTACCAGCCAGGAACAGGGAGCACAGAACAGATCAATATATAATGCGGGAGTCATCGGCAAACCACCTGTTTAACCAATGTCTAGCTGCCTGCCTCCAGAAATAGACTACGTGAGGCAAACATCTAAGAGGTATAAGAGATTCTGCAGTAAATAATTATGGATTAAGCTTCAGCTAACAACAGATATTTTGTCTCTCATCCACTTTTGTACTGCCTCACCTATGGCCGCAGTCTTCATGCATTCAAACTTCAAAATTTTATTTTCATCCTCCTGAAAAAGAGCTACACATCTTGCAGGGGTATAAATTAAAGCCTAGGTTTCAGTGTAAGCTGAACCCATACTGGACACAGCTGAAACCTAGAGAGCGGAGTTTAATTTTAGTAGTCCTTCAGTGCCACCGCAGCCTCCCAAGCCTGTATTTTCCAGCCTTCCTTTTGCTCTCCCTTTTCTTCCAGCTTACTAGAAGCTACCTTCTTGTTTCCAGCAAAGCTGAAACCCAAAATATCACAGCATGCTCCATGTCTTCACAGTTCAGCCATCTTCAACATCCTGAAGAGATACGACCTGACTGGGCTGAGCGCTGGGCCCTGGGTGCTCACTGGTGAGAGAAGGGGGAGGAATATGGACTGGGGAGACACACTGGCACCTGCATGAAAACAGCCATGGGAGGCTGGCAAATGAAAGGTTCCGGCACATGGATGTTTTGCATCAGGGCAGCCTAAATACAGTTAGACCATCTCACTATCTGCTTTACAAGGCAAAGTACTGCAAAAGCAGCCACGAGGTTGTCCCACAGAAGGTGGCTGACAAGGCACGTGGTCCAGTGCTGATGCAGGGTCAAAGACAAGAGAGAACAGAGTACCCTGGGAGAGAGACCTTGGCAACAGGAGAACAAAAAAAGCAGGAACAGACCTTGGGACAGATTGTGTGATTAAGTGGAGCTGGAGATAATTGTATTTTAAAGATCTCCTGGGGAACGGGCTCAGAACAGAAGCAGCAGCAGGGCTAGATCTGTAGCTATGTAGACGGCTATCGCCACGTTTGTTAGCATGGAGAAGGGAACAGGGAACCGTGGTCTGCATGAGCAAATTTCGTTTTGCAGGTCAGTGCACTGTTAGATAGATGTGCCAGTACTAGTGGTGTAACATTGTCCACACAGGCTGTTACAAGTCCCATGGCTACGCTAAATGAAACTGTTGACAGAAATACTAGTCTCCAGAGGTTATTTGTTCACAGCCTGCTGCTTGGGAATAATGCAGGAAGCTGGAGAAGAGATAATTTTTTAACCGTCTTCTGGTATCTCAGTTCAGCACCACCTGGACGTTCACCCCAGTTATTCCTTATTCCTGAATGGATGCTTCCGATTTTTTACAGAGACTTGCTGCTGTGATATTCGTAAGCAGGATATGTGTCCAACACCTGCCAGCTAGCTCTCTCCATTCATTCCTATGATGATCAGTCAACAGGTGTTGAAATCTCCTCTCTGAATAACTAGACAGTTTTCTATCAAAAGTCCAAGAAAAGTTATCCACCTCTTCTTTAGAGGTCTACAGGAAGATGTCATCCTTGCAGGGTTTCCCTGGCCTGGAGAAGCATTAGAATAGTTGTGGAAATGGGCCCTACATCTGATTGACTTAACATTTCAAGCTACTCCCCTTGACATTTTTTTCCTAAATTTGTTTAATGAAACAATTTGAAACCATGACAATAGCATAAGTCCAGCTGCTGCTGTTAACGAGGCTACTAATACCTTTTGGAGAGGCTAAGCAATTAAATATAGGCATGTCTAGTAAGCAGAAATACTAACTTGCAGTCATGCCATGCTGTAGAGCTTAATACAGAATTTTCTTTATTTCTCTGGACAAAAAATAGTATGCCCTTTCATTGTTTTGATAGGACTTGCCACCTCAGACTGGCTAAGGCAACCGTTCTGACCTTTCAGCAAGAGATTTGTGATGCAGGAAGAGAGATGCAAGAGGATTCAGGGGGAGCGAGGTGCCAGGAAAATCCAACGGCTTTGTACATGTGCCTGAGTACCAGGAGGGAGAGAGGAGACAGGAGCAGGGAGGGGACAGGGAGGTACATAGTATGTAGGGCATGAAGAGAGGGACCAGGATAAACAGCAGCAGCAGAAGCTTGAAGGGCTTATAGTTTAAATGGCCATCAAGTAAAAACCCCAGCTACAGCGCTTGTGACAGTACCATCTCCCACTGCAGCAATCTCCACCTCCTGTGAAGCACCTAAGAGGGGGTGATGCTGGTGGTGAATTCCCTTCACTTGGGCAGAAGCCCCTATTCACTGCCTTGTCACCTCCTTTCACCACAGCAGCAGACCAGACATCATGCAATCCCAGTGAAACACCCCTTGGTGTCGTGGGTCCTTTGACATCAGATGCGCTCTTCTGCTCCGTTCTTGGCTACGCACACTGCTTACTGGCAGCTGGGAAGGTTTTCAGTATCACATTTGTTATTTTAAAACTTTGTTTTACCTACACAAATTGATTAGAACTGACAGTAGATCTGTACATATACGTGGGAGAAAGAAGCAAAAATACGGAACTTGTATTCAAAGCTTGTAATGAGACATCACTCTTTTATAAAGAGTGGTAAGTATATAAAGAAGGGTAATGTCTTCCTCTGCCCCCGACACCTGCATGCAGCATCACATCCCCTCATCACAGCATCACAGAGGCCACCCTGTGATGTCGATCTTGAGAACACAGGCCACCCCGTGATGTCGATCTTGAGAACACAGGCCACCCCTCTGTCACTTTGGCCTAGCCACAGCACGGATGAGTGCCTTTGCTGGCTGCCCAGGCACGCATGTAAACTAGCAAGGCTTTGAACCCCTTGCTGGAGAACTCTCCTGACCTTCTCACAGATGTTGTGCAGATGCACTGTGCTGAAACCAGCAGGCTTTGCAGGCGGCATGGCCGTGCCTTCAGCTCACCAGATGTGTGTGCTAGCGCCAGCACGGCATGTATAAACCGCTTGCTCCCAGATGCTTTGATTTCGGCATTTAACTCCTTGAACCAGAGCAGCACGGTCTGCTTTTCTTTAAAAAGGGATACTCAGCTTGCAGTATATGCAGTGCAGAGTGCCATGCCTGGTGCTGCAGCCCTTTTTCCCAGTGCAGCCAAGGGCCAGGTGAAAGACCCTGGGTGTGAGAGCAGCTATCTCCCTCTCTGCAATAAATCAGCATGGCCGGAAAGTGCTGGTAGAAGCGAGAGGGTCACAGTGTGTGGCCTTCCCTCAGGGCCCAAAATAGGGAGGTGATGTGCCCACCCCAGAAACGCAGGGAGCCACCCCTGAGAATGAGTAATGGCTGTCAACACCTACTCCCAGTCATGCTGTCTGGAGGACTTGTATCACCTCCTGATCACACACGTGAATGAGCTCCTGGTAAGAAGACCCTCCTACTAATTGCAGGTAACAACTGCACTAATAAGGACAGTCAGCTCACACATCAGTTATTGTCCATAAATGGCTTTTGAAATCCCACAGAAATTCTTGGATAGGGTTTTCAAGCTTTTCTTTGAAAGCAGGAAAGCAGAAATCTTTCTTCCCTGGAGAACCGATTAGAAATTGGCCTACACTGACATTGTCTTTATCCAGCCTTTACAATGAATAACAGAATAGTAAACCAAAACAGTTTGTCCCAGATTCCATTTTCGAGGTGTTAAACTTTCATACCACTTCAGAAACAGATGCTATTACAGGAAAAGCCACTGTGCCAGTTTTTCCCTTGGCCTCCTTAAACCTCTCATGTCCCTGTTAACCACTGCTGGTGGGGGTTAATAAAGGAATGAGTAAACTCAGCAGGCAACACAAGTGACAGTCCCAGCAACACTGACCAGCTTCAGGAGGCTAATAGTGACAGTAAGGGCTTGAGGATCCCTGCTCAGAAGTCTCTCAGTTTTTGTATTGCTTTCCAAGAGCTCCCTGATACCTTCCATTTTCCTATCCTACAGTTACTCTTCTCTCCATTGCTATAGTTTCCGCCTGTGGTATTTCACGGAACTATTTTCAGTTTTTTAACCATTGACCTGTCCCCATGTTCCACTTCTTTCTGTCTCCTGCCATCATCCCTCAAGATGTACCCTGTAACCTGTTCCTCTGTTGAAAAGTTGTCTGTAAAATGTAATAATCCTCCTGAAATCCATTTGCAAACCCAAGTAGTGACTCATCCTCTCTCCCCTACAAGGGGTGGGGGGGTTAGCCACATGTGATCATCCAGTGTTTCATTCCTGTGCAAGCACTCGGCTCCAAACTTGAGTGTGGATATTTGCTTCTGGCCAGATGCTTACTCCACTCACACTTTCATTTGTCCTACAAATCCACACATTTGTAGCTCATACAGGCCAGACTCACTTTGATGTCAAAGATGGGTTTGGGAAGCTGGAGGGGTGAGTGCAGCTTCAGAAGGTGAAGTTAAGAAGCTACAGTGAGTCTGTTTTCATCCCCTCTCCCTGCTCCAGGACCTTTACATCCCTCACCTATACACAAACACTGGCAGCCACTTTCCCTCCCACCTACTCATAAGAAGCCTCCCTCTCGTAGCAGCTGCCTGTGACTCCAGGACCACCATGTACTTGGGGTGTCCGTTACACGCTACGCAATCTGGGGTGGAGCTCCTTGTGCTACGGGGAGGTATCACCAGCGGTGGCTCAACACCATACAGCCCACCCCTCTTTCTGCACCGCTGGTAGCATCAGCAGAGCTGTGCAGGAGCAAAATAAGGTCCAACAGCTGGAGTCTGACGGCTGCTTGCACAGGGGACGGTGGTCATACAGCTCAGGCGCTGCAGCTTCTCTCTCACCCAGTCTGCCTTGCACTTTCTGTCTCGCCTACAACTGCCATGACGATGGGGAATTCTACTTCTTTATCCTGCACCTGAGGCAAGGTTTCTCCCCACGGCTGGTATCTTGTCAGCAGTTTATCCCTAGCCACTGCTTCACTTCCAGATTCCCAGTCCTACCTCTCCCAGTTCCCTGGAAAC
>NW_010251231.1:57190-64680 GCF_000690775.1 Eurypyga helias
TTTCTCACCTGCTGCTTCGACCTCTAGGTTCTCCCCAAGCTTCCTGCCTGACTGAAACAAAAAGGAGTACCTGGCTTCAGCGGCAGACTGTTAAAGCGAAATGCTCTGCAGCTCGACGGAGTGAGATGCAGATCCCCTGCTATGTATCTAAGGAAAATTCCAAACCTCAGGATTCTTCTTACCCACCTTCAAAGAGCACCATCTCCTTGCCCTCTGGCATGTACCCCACCTCCTTCAAACCGGAGTTGCAGCTCTCCCCTCGGGGTGAAAGACGCCTTCAGATTTCAGTATTTCCGGCCCAGGGAGAGCAGAGCACACCACAGCAGGTGTTGTACTGCAGGAGGCAGGGCAGGACTCTCCAGCAGCCCCTCACCAGCTCGCCTCCTCTTCCTCCCTCCTTCAGCCTCTGCCCAAGGCTGGTGGCTGCTGCCCTGGCTTGGGGAGGACCAAGCTGCCCAGGCCCACTACCTCCTTCGATGTTTCCTTCTATTCTGCCATCACTTTGACGCAACACGCAGAGTGGGCAACTTTGGGGCTCTCTGGCAAGCAGGACAGGTGGCCCCCCCAGAAGGCAGCAGAGATTTGCTGGGGGTCAGGGAGAAGGTTTTTAAGCATCACCACAAGCATCGGCCAGCCCAGCAGATGCTCCCGCGTGGCACGACAGTTGTCACTGACTGTGGGGCACCCCTGCCCGCCAGCCTGCAAGTCCACCCAGAGTCTGCCCAGCCGCTCGCAGCCAACATCTGGGGGACTGTCTCTTGGAGAAGTCGCCCTGAAAGGCGAGGGACTGAGCACAAACGTGGCAGCTCGATCGTACAGCATAAAGGAAAGCCGCCAGCGTGCACACAGCAGGGGAAGCTGTGCCATGGGTACAACTGTTAACACTTTAAACTTGTTTTATAACAGCATCAGACAAATTTGAAACAGCTGCTCTGTATGCTCCTCATTTCCAGTGGCAATGCCTTTTTTTCTTTTTACTAGCTGTAAAAGAAATTGGTGCTGCTGCTGTTTACAAAATTACCCAAGCTGCACTTATGACTTCTAACTTCTGATCTTGCTGTGATCACATGGACACCAGAAATGGCAAGATCAGGGTTTTCTTAGCTAATGCTGGTGCCACAGCCCCGAAAAAGCTCAATGTTGAGTACATGATGGAGGGGAGCGGGCAGGGTCAGCAAGGGAGAACAGAAGGCTCGGGTTTCACATTCTCTTAAGACCTTCTGTCATTGAACTACTGAACACTTTCTCATGCCGACCGGCAATTAAGCCTCCCTGACACTGGAGTGTTTATGAGGGAATTACCGCTCATCTCAGCCATGCTCAGAAACACCAGGTCAGAAGTCAGAGATTTGATAAACCTGTTGAGGTGTCTGAAAATACGGTCAGCTGCCAATATATTTATACAAGATGGGAGTTTTATTATGCTTGTTCATCTGTGCTGCAGTAGGACCCAGAAGACCCGGGTGCAGACAAGGTCCCCTTGCGCTAGGCATTATAGAAATGCTGAGGAGAAGCCAGGTAAAGACGACAGAGGAAATATATAAATATCACCGATCTACCTTTCCATTTAACCACCTTGTTTTGATCTAAGCTCCTTTTTTCAAATGGAAGGATATGTATAGTGCTATAGTATAGACAATATAGTCTGTATTTACTTTTATCCATTTAATTTATAAACACAGCAGTTGCAGCAAAGATGATTTGGGACACCACTGACGAGTGAACCTGGACTCTAGGATGGAGAAGGCAGGTTTTGGGAGTTACTAAAGGAGCACCCAAGGCACGAGCTCTGCAAGAGGGCACAGGCTCTGCACCAGTTGCTACATTGGGAGTTGAACAATGTGAATGCTATTACTAGATCTGCAGGTGCTTTCTTGAGTGACCCTGGGCAGCTTGTTTCACTTTCCAAGGCTGCTTCCCTCCTGGTAAATTTGCTGTAATAATGCTTACCTGTTTTAAAAAAAAAAAGTGCTGGAGATCATTTGCTAAAAAGAGCTTTCAAAGCTCTAAGAACGGTCTTTGCTGAGTCTGCTATCCAGCATCAGGAAATGCCTAGCACAATCTGATCATCATTACACATTCAAAAGTCTCATGGTTTATAATAATAACAAAAGTCTTGGCTTATATAGAACATCTGCAGGTTTATTTTTCAGTATTAGTCACCGTCACATCTGCGTGGGGTCACTACTCACTTTTGTTTTCTAGGCATCCTCTCTCCTTTTATTAAATCATGCTCAATGTTTTGATTTAAAAAAAAAAAATTAAGTATCTGGCATTTTTAAAGTAGTCTAGAATGATTGTTGAATTGAACTCCATTTTATGCATCTGTGCTTTACTCAAAGTGCCTTGGATTACATAAGGGGCAGGAAGGGGAAGCAATACATATGTGGAATAAATAAAAGTATTATTAATAATTGCCTCTGGATTAGTCATATCCACGCAAATTGCAACTGGCTGCCTTAAGAGTTTTCTCTTTCACCTTGGACCCTCCATCCAGCCATTAATTGCAAAGAAATGGCACTCTCTCTGTCACAATAATAATAACAACAGCAATTCCTCATTTCTAAACATGCCATCCAAGAAAGACTCATTTACTAGGCTGCCCATGAGATTATTATTGTTTCCATTTCAGAAAACGAAGCTGAGGCACAGAGAGACTTAAAAAATAACCAGATGTCAAAGTCCTGACTTCAAATTGGGTGCTCTAACTATTTAAACTTGTTCTTTGGTTTTCAAATCTATGGTTTAAAGAGGCACAGCTATGAAAACCTTCTGATCCACATGACTCATAAGTTGATAATTCACGGCTGGTTAATTTGTTTTTTCCCCTCTGTCAACACAACCACTGTTGAGAGCCAAGATGAACTCAGCTTGCCTTCTTTCACCTGGAGACTTCCTTCAAGCAGCAAAGAAAATGAGTCGAACTCATTGAGGCCCAAGCCAGAGGCTAAGGTGCAGGCAGTCCCCTCTCCAGACCGCTGGCACTGACACCCAACTTCAAGGACACAAATAGGCGAATCGGAACGCATCCAGCTGGATCACGCCCTGCTGTGCCAGGTGCACACAAAACCCAAGATACGCTTTTCATATGTTGAAGATGAGATGAGCTCTGCATCGAAGAGCAGACATTTGAAAGCCTGGCAGCCTTGGTCCCGATTCAGCCAGTCTTTGGCACAGTCCAGTCGCTTTTTCTGGGCTCACATCCGTGTTGCTGACTTGCTGCAGGTTAATGTCTTCATGGTCTGTAGCCGATGCCCCGGGCTCCAGTGAATCATGGTTAATTGTTCACCTTCATCGTTAGCTATGACTATAGCTCAGGTGCCTCTTCTCCACTGCCCTTTCCCACATGGCCATTTTATCTTTCAGCCTGGATACAGGGTTTAACAAGAATGATCTTCCAAAAGAAAAGATTTCACTAAGAATATCTGCCTACTGGAGAGGAATAAAAAGTGGTGATTATTTCAATCAGTTCAAGAGTCTCTCCAAGAGATTGGTACCGCATGAGTCACTTTTATCATTTTATGGTAATTTGTATCTCAAGATGGGAAGGAAGACATACAATACTTGTGACATTCTCCACCTGCTCCACTTGACAGTTTTGCACGTGTATCTCAATCGGGCAATCATGTTTACACTAAAATAAACAACCCCCAAATGTTCTGATTACACACAGGTACAACCTTTCATAGTACATCTGAAAAAAGGAAGGACTTGAGAAAAAAACTTATTTAATTATGGCTTCTAAATCTGGTGGACTTTTGCCTCCTGATCTCGTGAGGTCTGTTACCACATCTAATCCTGCAAGGGGGCCCTGCTGAGAACCAGCCAGAAGCATCCCACTGAGAGGGAAAAGTCAGGCTTCACCATAAGAATATTTCCCACGTATGTCCTAAGCGTTTCTCCCCTTATGGACATCTCTTTTACCTCTCTTACTAAACTCCACATGTCCTGCTGGCAAACACCTTCCATTTTTGCTTATAATTTTAAACGTGAATGCATGGTTATGATCCCTCTCCAAATGCAACTGTTCCCTGGCCAAACTGTAAATGTTAGATTTAAGTATTTCAGTGTCTGTGGGCTATATTTTGGTGGTTCTTCTCTGCATTCTCTCTGATTTGTCTGCAAAAAGATGCCTAGAGAAGAGCTGCAGGGCCACTAGAGTCCCATTAGAAGGATTACCACCTTCCCCATTTATTTCATGCACTTGGTTACGCAGAAGTAAAAATACACACGCTGTTTCTGTTGTCATAGTGAAACTGTTGCTCACTAATTCTCTCCTAGCATTACTGTTTTTGAAGTTATTTTCCTATCACTAAGTAGGGGGGGGGTGTCCCCACAATGCATGTTTACAACTCATATTTGCTTCCCAAGGCTGGAATATGCTTTGCTGTATCTGGACCACACAATGACTTTCTGCGTGCAAATACTCCCAGCCCTATCCAACGAATACACTGCATACCCCTGCATATGCTTCCTAAATGCTGTTTATCCATTTGTCTCTGGATGCTTATACATTAACTGAGAAAGCACCTAGGGCTTGGACTCCTTGGATGAAAAAAGCTGGATGAAACATCAGCCAGCACTAAAACTCCTCAGGGAGCCAGAGGCCTGGCTCAACTGGAGATCTGTTGGACAAAGAGCCCACACACTGTAGGGCAACCCAGCGGTTGCGATGCCCTGTTCCCGACTGTTTGTTTTGAATCAGCTGAACCAGTTTTCTCCCTGCCAGCCTCCAAAGAAGCACTGTATACCAGTACTTCCCCTTGCTGTCAGGCTGCACCACAAAAACACTTTCTGGTGGCTGCAAATGGATGGATATAATGAGAAGAAACATGACACAAACCAAAACATTCAAGGGTTTATAAAAGCAGGTAGAGATGAACACACTAAATTTTCAGGAAACAACACTGAATGGGTACACCAGCAATTTAAATTTTGTGTTGTTTAAACAAAGTAGGAAAAGACCACAATTATACAAAACCAATGTTGCAGAAGTCGTACTTCAAAAAAAGACTAAATATATTATTAACTTATGGCATGACAGCATCAAAACACACATGCTCCGTCTGCTCCATCCCATAGTATTCCACTGTACTATAATCTTAAAGTTTTCTTCCCCTCACAGATTATTCCTCCTTAGGGCATTGGTAGTGGGCAGAGTTAGAGTTCTTCAGGTGCCTTTATCATTCTCATGCTTAATATGTGCTTGCTTCATGTAATAACGTTATCCCCAAACTCACGTCTTTCTTGCGTTGAACTTAGGAGTGAATTACCACACCACTGTAGGGTTTTTAAAAAACTGTTTTTAAAATTGCTTGGAAAACTAGAAATTTTGACATTATCTCAACTTACCCTTACAAAATCAAGAAAGGCTTATTTGAAATGACACAAGAGCGAGAGAATACTTCTCCACGATATTTGTAATAACAGAAAGCTAACTCAACAGGAGCTCACTTTAACAGCAAATAAGGATGTACAAACTATCAAATCATCTTTAAAAAGCCTGCATGCACTCCTCATCTGAGGAGAATTTACAGACTCCAGTAGTAGTACAGGTAGCCAACACATAAGAGACAATTTTAATTTTCAGTTGACCTTACTGGCTTAAAGGGCTGAGTTAATGAGGCCAGGGCTATTTTGTCCAAGTACTCACTTCTCTTGGTGCTCCCAGCAGTGCTGCCTCAGCAGCTAGGCTCCTCAGAAAGCTGTGCCAAGAGGAAGCACCCGTGCTTCTGTGCACAGGGTGGTATGCAGCCACAGACACTTTAAAGAGGGCTGACAGCTGGACCAGTTAATGTGTCAATGAAAACTCTCAACACATGTCCTGTCTCCATCATACCACATTGGTTTTACATTCCATAATGTTACTGCATTCAAAGTCACTGCTGAGGAAAAGCTGTGACTGGTTGAGCTACTAAAGCACTAACAGCCCGCCTGAAGTATCAACGGGGAGTCAGGTAACCCGAGACTCCATGGTTTGATACAACTGTTAGTACTAAAATCAGTCACAAATCAGTCTCTTCCAAAGAAGCCTGTCTACATGATTTCAATTAAATTCCAACTTTTTACTAGTTTTAAGCATGCTTGTATATGTATTTTGCTACTACTTTTTTCTTTCATGAGTTAATTTGATATAAAATTATTTAAGAAGGTTAACATTCAAGTCAAAAGACTGTTGGCAGAATTACTTAGTTGTGAACAAAGACCTACAAACTCTAGATTTTGTTAAGGTTGTTTATTATTTTCAATGTTAAATAACCTTGGCTTTAAGTGGAAAGCAGAAATCACAGTATAAGTTAGGTAAGCGCACCTAAGGAATATATCAAAATTCCACCTTCATTATTGCTACGCCAGCTATTCTTCCGCAAAACCTTTTTCACTCAGATCAAAAAGCAATTTCTAGAATGGGGTCAGCAGTATTTCCACTTCACAAACTCAAGGCACAGCGAGCGCAAGACTGTAACTTGCTCAAGGCCGTTTGCTAAACCCGTACCAGAAGCACAATCCCCATCACTCAGCCCTCGATTCCCCTCCTTTCCTGCCCGTCGAAGGGCAGCAGCCGGCGATCACCTAAGCCGTAGGGTTCCCGCCCGCCGGCTATCACCTAAGCTGTAGGCTTCCCTGCTTGCCGTACCTTACCTTTCGCAGGGCCCTTTCCCTGGGGCCAAAACACGACAGTCAGCGTGGCCTGCCTTCTCCCCGCTTCTGCCAGCCCTCAGCTGAGTGTCCTCAGGCAGCGAGGGCTGTTTACCACAGGCAAAGTACCCGACACACTTGAGATACCTAACCGCTTTTATTTCGTACTGAGGGAAACCGAGGACGAACACTCACAGAATAAGTAGGAAAGGGAAGACAGAGCGTCGCCCTCTGGGCCCTCCCCGGCCTCCAGGCCTCCCTCCCACCCACCTCATAGCAGAGAGGCCTGGCAGCGACCAGCCCCGCCTCGGCGAGGCGGCTCCCGGCCGACAGCCTGAACCTGGGCCTCAGCAACTCCCGGCCCAGGAGGGTGAAGGGTGCGGGCCAGCTCGACCCCCCCGGCCCTGGGCAGTGCGGAGGAGGCCCCCAGGGACCCTCTCTCCACTCAACTTCCGCGTCGAAAGCCCTCTGCGCGTGCGCGGCCAACACCGGTTCCCCCTACCCCTCTGGTCTTCCCTGGTTGTACCACTATGTGCCTAACGTGTGGGTAGAGGTAAAAGAGGGTAGCGGTTCGAGGTAGCTCTGAAGGTCTCAGCCTCCCCTAAACCTCCTCACAGAGGAGTTCGTTACTTTCTCGAGTCTACGGGTGCGTTACAAACCTGCTTCTCGCCTAGTTCCCACCCTCGATCTAACCCAACTTCCCCCGGGGATGGGCTATGGTATATGCCACTCCCATCTGATCCTGTGGCTTGGCGAAACCATCCCGCTCAGGACAGGGGGAGGCAAGGCGCCGGTGGGGGTTGGAACGCAAGCGTTGTCGCTTCAGAGGCCGGACGGCGGGGCTGGGGGGGGCG
>NW_010251232.1:0-474 GCF_000690775.1 Eurypyga helias
GGAAGCGTGGAGCGTTACTACGGGGAGAGGAAACTAAACCTGTTCTGAAGCGGGTGGGTGTGTTTTACCTCCGGCCACCTTCATGAGCTGACAGGAGCATCCTCATCCAGGCAGCAGACTCGTTATTCCCTGCTGTGTCTCCTTGCTTCCTTCTCCCAGCTCCGGCACTGATTTTCCCCTCTCTGTTCTCTCTCACAGCCTCTTTTGCCACAACAAATAAACTATCTAGACACTTCAGAGGCATGTTGGGCCATGCTCGGAGGACCTTCTGCTAGAGGGGAGTTTCCACATCCCCGTTACGCATCCGGTTGGGTGCGTCTGGAAGCCTGAAGCGAGCTAATTGGAAATGCAAGGCTTAGGAACGTTCCTTAGGGCACACAGCTATGGTCCTGAATGCCTTTAAAGCACTGCCACCCTTTTATAAAGCGGCTTGGATGCTGTCGGCTCCACTCTGCCAGGTGCTCAGGGTACGGT
>NW_010251233.1:0-1254 GCF_000690775.1 Eurypyga helias
CCGGCCAGGAGCAGCCTTTCCGCTGAGTCAGCACGACACCCAGCACAGCGGGGCCTTCACAAACCCAGGAACAATCGGAGGCAAAACGAAGCCGTTTTCGGCAATGCCTCCAGCCAGCAGGTTTGAACCCACCCAGCGCCTTGAATTTCACATCCCGAGGCCCAGAGACAGACTATTCCAGCCACGAATCCCGGGCTTCGGCTTGGGGATGCATTAAGACCGGCTTAAAACAGCCACCCGGTCCGGATCAAGGGCAATTAACTAATTGCTGCGGGAGGAGAAGTTGATTAACGAGAGCACAGGAAGCGCCAGCTCTGCCCTCGCGCTCCCGCAGGCGGCCAGCGTTCCAAGGGGAAAGCCTGAGGGAGTGGGAAAACGGCTCCCCACGGCGGGGCGAGGGGGGCTGTCGGCCACGTACCTTGCCAGCTCGCGGCGTTCGTCGCGTAGGAACCTGTGCGGGGGGAAACGGGGAGAGTTTGAGCAAGGAAAGCAACCGAGTTCAGAGGTCAGAGACCACAGGGGCGTTAATCCCGCCTGACTGCCGGTAAAAATCCCCCCTGGAAAGGGAAAGAAGGGAGCTGGGACTTCCAATTATGAAAATGAAACGGAGTTTATGTATATTTAATGCATGTTTTGAAACGTTTTCCTCTGTTTGCGCTTGAAAACAACTCCCATTGTTCCAGAAATAACCCCTCGGGAAGCAATAAAACCACAGGAAAAGCAACGAGGGTGGTTACGACTGGAATTTCGGGAGCGCCCGGCTGCGTCTGCTGGCGAGGGGTCGGGAGGAGAGAGTCCCAACGCCCCGGGACACGCCTGGCCCGCCGCGGTAATAGGTCTCGGGAGAAGCAATTCTCCGCCACGGAATAAGGGATCGGCGGCGGGAATCGCAGAAGGACGGAGGAAGCTTTGACAGCGAGACACCGAACCTGCAAGGGGAGGTGAAAGGCTGAAAAAACCAGCGTCTGCGTGCCAGGATTGTGGCTCAGAGGAGAGAAAAATGGGTTACGTTCTGAAAACGAGACCCAGGGAACTGTAATTTCTGGCCCCGAAACTCACCTTGAGCGCTGGCGGCCCCGGGATTCCAGGTGCCGTAACCTGCAAGAGAGAGAGAGGGAGATGCCGGGGGGGTCGCTCTGCCGCGCCGCGGGCTTTGCACGGGAGAACCCACCCGCAGAGCGGAACCGGTGCCAGGGAGGGACGTTCCCAGCGGAAGCGTCCTTTTTCCCAGGGAGCGTCGGGATAGCCTCGCCG
>NW_010251233.1:1344-1710 GCF_000690775.1 Eurypyga helias
GGCGGGACCGGGTCTAGCGGGGCGGCTTCGGTCCGGTCCCGCGCTCCGACGGCAGCGGGACAAAGCGCTTCCCGGGTGGAAGAAGCAGCCAAGGGCCACGACACGCAGGAGCTCCCGGTGCAACCTCCCCGGGGTCTCGCCGTCCTTTGTTCTCCCTCCCCCAGACAAACCGTCTCTCCGTGTGAAACCCTTTCCCAAAAAAAAAGCACTCGGGAAAACGCCTTCAGCTGCTCAAGGAGCGTCGCACAAAGATGCTCCTGGAGAGCGTCTGAGTGAGGCCGCGAGGCGGAACGCGGCGCCGAGAACGTTCCCAAGAGCCCGGCTCCCGCTGCCCGGCGGGAAAAGGCTTCCTTGACCTTATGTCCT
>NW_010251234.1:0-447 GCF_000690775.1 Eurypyga helias
GCTGGAGGAGCTGGGAACGCGGGAGATGGGGAAGCTTCCAGCCACCAAAGCACGACAGGGAAGAGTCTCTAGAGCGGGGACGGGGACAGCAGGGAGGCCAAGCCCCTCTTTCAGGGGAGGCACACGACTCCCTGGGCCCGGCGCCCGCGGTGGCACCACTCGCAGTCGGTGTAGCTCGGGGTGCTGCTGGGTCGCTTTGCTTTTAGATCTTCATTTCTCTTCTTTTCCATGTTTTGCCTCAAACCTGCGTTGAGGTCGGAAGGCGAGGCCCTGACAGCTGCCACCGCTGCTGTTGGGTTGCTATTGTCTGTATCGCATGGCAACGCTTATCCCCCTTCCTGAGCGTTTCAGAAGTCCCCCGCTGGCTGCTGATCTCCCAGCAGGGTCTCTCGGCTCCCTTTGGATCTTGGTGCCCGCTCTCGGCTTCACAGGCGCCTGGGACGTGAC
>NW_010251234.1:716-926 GCF_000690775.1 Eurypyga helias
CCCCCCCCCTCGGCAGACATCCAGGGCTGGAGCCGTGATGCAGGGGGTGGCCTTGGCTGAGGGAGCCCAGAGCTGGTTTTGGAACGACATGTTGAATTAGATTTTTAATTCTGATGTCTCAAGAAGAATCGCAGGATCACAGAGGGGTTTGGGTTGGAAAGGATCCCCCCACCCCCTGCCACGGGCAGGGACACCTTCCATAGCCCAGGC
>NW_010251234.1:1324-1563 GCF_000690775.1 Eurypyga helias
TCAGGCATGTCTCGGTGCTGCCCCGCCGCGGCACCTTCGTCTCGGAGCTTGTCCTCACGCCGTGCGAGGTCTTGACACGGGGTTTAAGGTGAATTTGCTGAACGTGTCCCCAGCCGACCCCAGCGCCCAGAGGACTCTGCTGCTGACAGAAGGGTGGTGGCCTGCCCGGGGACATGGCCAGGGTTGTGTTTTTCCTCCCCGATCAAAAATCCCTTTCATTACCTCCTGGTTTATTTAAT
>NW_010251235.1:0-289 GCF_000690775.1 Eurypyga helias
GATCTTCGAAAGAAAAGCCAACACCGAAAAAAAAAAAAATAGCCTAAACACAAAAAAAACCAAACCCAACGCCAAACCAGCTTGAAGGCAAGAGGTGACTCCCTCCAGCTCCGGCGCGTGGGGGCTGTCGGGATCGTGCGCTTCGCCCTCAGCCGGACACGCTGAACATCCGCTGAGGGTTTTTTTCCCAAGGACCTAAAAATACCTATTTTGCAAGGCGAGGAGTCCTTTCTTACAACGACGGGAGCCCCGCTCGCGAGCGGGGGGGCCCGGGGCGGCACGTCTTCGC
>NW_010251236.1:0-250 GCF_000690775.1 Eurypyga helias
CCGTCTCCTTCCTGGCTGTGGTGCTCCATCCCACTCGTCTGAATTAATTTCCACGCAGCATTAGCGGGGTGCGCAGGGGAGGAGGGTGATGGGCGAGCTGCCATCACCCTGGTCAACTCCTCCGGCGGGTTTTACCCACCCACTCGAAAGAGCAGCGAGGGTTTGGCGTGGAAGGCACAAGAAATAAATGATGCTTTCTGAGACAAAGGAAGTTTTGGGTGCAGGGAGGGACTGCCCCATGGCTGGGAGG
>NW_010251236.1:280-606 GCF_000690775.1 Eurypyga helias
CTTTTGTGTAGCCCGGTGTCGGTGGTACCCCATCCCGGCCATTCTGTGCTCTGAAACTCCTTGGCTTTGGGATTTTATCCCGTCTGGGCTTTCGCCTGCGGTGCCTGGCTAAGGCGGTTTGTCGGAGGCGATGCTAATCCAGCCGAAACAGTGGGCCAAGGAGCATATTTACCACCCAGTTGTCTGGGCATGTTGGGAGCTTGTTGGGTGACCTGGCGGGGAGCAGTGCCAGCACCCCGATTCGGCGTCTCCTCCAGCCCAGCCAGCCCAAGGTGGGAAATGGGTAGGGAAAAGCCTGAGGAAGGCAGAGTCGATGGGCCCCCTCC
>NW_010251236.1:656-5019 GCF_000690775.1 Eurypyga helias
CCTGCGGTCGTGTGAGTGTCACGCTGCTGCTGATGCACCGGGGTGTGATGGTGGGGACGGTGCCAGGGACCAGGCACGTGCCAAAGGCGTCAGTCGCTCCCGCGGGAGCACGGAAACGCAAACCTGCCAGGGAACACACGTGCAAGTGGCCCTGGCTACGGGCCCCTGCGCTGTGGGTGTCACAGCAGAGCGGGGAACATCTCCTTGGGGTCCCACACGTGCTCTGCTCCTGAAACAACCAGATGAGCACTCCCACAGCGCAGGAATATGCCCAGGGAAATGCTTCCAGCTGCGTCGCAATGGGTGCGCGGGGAACAGCAATGCCACTGTGGCACCTGCCATGTCCCCCTGCACCGCCCGGCACCCTTGGCTACCCGGCTGAAACCATGGTGTTGGCAGGTTGTCCCTGTCCCCAGCTGGTGGTGGCCCAGGGATGCAGGGACAGGCGGCCCCTTTGAAGTGGTCCCCTTCCCCCAGCGTGTGGGGTAAGAAGGCGAAGCCCACACTGGGGGAACAAGACAACATGATCCCGCTGTGTGATCCCTGCCACGCAAGGATGGGGCAGAGAAAAAGCTCCCCAGCACCTATTCTCAGCTCGGACCCCGGCCCTCTTCCCCTTCTTTCCTTCCTTTCTTTGCCTGAAGGAAGAAAGCATCTTCTAGGTGACGTGGGACCTGGATTCATGGCTCTGGGAGGTCTTGCGTTGCTCTGGTCCATTCTGTAAATCATATGGGATAGGGCTGGAGCAGTGGGCTGTCAATCGGACATACATCAGCCGGGCCACCTCCCGGGGCAGCCTGTAGCTGGGGTGATGAGCTGCAGAGCTGGGGCTCCAGGCAGACCTTCCTGCTGCTTAAATACCCCCTGTTATTAGGCCCTGTGAGCCCCAGTTTGCCTTCTGGCCCTGCCCTCCATTTGCAGGGAGAGCCTGGGGGGTCCCCATCATTTAATTAAGCCTGATGCTGCTCCCCAGAGCCGAGCAAAATGGGCAGGATCCCCGCATAGCGATTATTCGCCAGTCCTTGCCATGGCAGAGCTGTGTCTCCTTCATGAGATTCCTGGCTCTGTTCCCAGACACATCCGTGGCAATCACCCTGAGACTGCTGGGCAAATTAATGCTGTGAGTCAGTGGGATGCTCCAGGCAGAGCTGGAGATGACACTCGCCAGTGGGATGGTGATGGCTGAGCTGGGGTAATGGCTCTGCAGGGCATGGCAGGGACAGGGGTCCCAGGAAAGGAGTGCAGGAGGCTAACAACCTTCAGGAAGACTTGGTAGAGGCACCCGTCCCTGTGACAGGCGCCTGCAACACCCAGGGTGGCTAGAGCTGATTGCCGAAAGCCCCGGGATGGTGCCAGGGCTGGCTCCGTTGCCTGGAAGTGACTCAGTGCCAAGCAGGCGAGGAGGAAGCGGCAGCAGCCAGCTCCCAAGGAGGTGACATGTCACAGGTCTGCCCTGACACCCCACTGAAAGGCACGCGGCTCCAGTCACCCACGGTCACGCAGTGGCACATGACGAACCTGCTTCTGCCTCCGGTTGCCCTCGGTTTTCTGCAGCCACCCCAGCGCATCACCTTCAGGGGACCCTGGGATGACTCCAGGTCCCTCTCTCCCCTCTCCGAGGGCATGTCGCCCCAGAATACCTGCACCTAGGCTTGTCATCCACCCCCACGCGGAGTTGGGTTTGGTGACCCATCCTTCACCCAGATACAACGCCCCCGGCTGGCAAAGCCCCTCAGCTCGAATCGGTACAGAGCAGGGGCAGGGACGCCGGGGAACTGCAAAACCAGGATGGTTTTGTCCTGATCCATGGGTAGGAGAGCTGTCGCCAGCCGGGACTGAGCTGCTAGAGGTGCAGAGAGCCATAATCCACCCAAGACCAGCCTTTCAAACTGAAATAGAGAGAAAATAAGGGGGCTTTTGCCTTCCCCCTGGCACCCATCAAACGCACAGCGCGCTGGAAGCACTGGAAGCCTGTAGGAAGTCATGGGAGTGATTGCTGCTTAGAAAGCAGGCTCGGCTTTTATTTGATGGGTATCTCGCGTTATTATTTGCTGATGATAAACAAGAGTTTAAAACAAAGGAAATAGGTGCTGACGTCGTTTTGTTTTGCCAGCCCTTTGGCAGAGGAGGAAGAAGATGAATCACCCCTCGTCTGCCCCGGGAAGCCATTCCCAACCGTTCCCCGTGCGGATAGGCAAAACCTTGGAAACCATTTGGGAGTGAAACCGGATCCGGTGGGTGACCTCACGCAATGGAGGCTTCTTTTTTTTCCCCAGAAAGCAGTGAGCAAAGACTTGTTCTGGTCTCAGTGGCAGACATGAGCTAAGCCCATTGTCTGCTTCCTCTCCTCGCTCCTTCCTCAGGAGCTGCCCGCTTGCCTGCCAAACCCCTGCCTGCACCTTGATGGCAGCTTTGGGAAAGCATATCCCAGCCGGTGCTTCTCCAGATGCTCAGCCTTCGGCAAAGACACGGCATGTGTCCATTTACCTGGGTAAATGCCCTCCTTGTTGGGCTTCGCTGGCCCCCGATCTCACCTGCAGCAGCAGAAACACACCTTTGGCGAGGGCCCACTGGCAGCGGGGAGGGGACGAGCAGATTTTCATTAAGCAGGAATTGCACCGCGTGCAATGCTGCAACGCTTTCACAACCCTGCAGCACCCTTTGATGTGGGCTCTTTGGGAGCCGCCTTGCGACCCAGCCGGCTGCGCTGGGGCTGGGACTCCTAAATCTGGGTTTCTGAGCCCGACTCATCCTATGGCTCCAGGCAAAGGCTTGAAATTTATTCCATGTTTCTTATCTGGAAACGAGCTATCAATATTACCTTCCCCTTGAAAAACTGCGGGGAGGGTGGTGATCTGCTGGTTATTTATTCTCATGGGGGAGGAAAGGAAGAAATGCTGAACCAAGGCCATGGAGTCGAGTCCAGGAGGGTGAGCCTGACCCTGAAAACTCCCTGCTGCTTTTGGGGTGTGCATCCCGAGGGACCCCAAGGCAGGAGCTCCCGCCCGGCAGTTTTGGGGCCGGGCGATGTGTGTCCGGGCACGTCTGGAAGATGAAAGGGCCGATTCCTCTTTTGATCATGAAATTCTCATAAATGTTAATGGGAATTACTTCGAGGTCTAACGAGGGCAGAATTGCAGCCCCCAAGGGGAGGAAGGGGGTGAGGACCGACCAAGCTTTGGCTGGGAAATAAAAGGGCTTGAACTTACCTTGTCCCCCACCTGAGAGAGCAGAGTATTGGTGGGTCAGGGACTGCCTCACGTCCCTGCAGACCCTCCGGGGAAAAGGGGTCCCCAGGTGTCCCCCACCTTGCCCAGCACTGCTGGCACCTGCACGGACAAGCTTTAAGCACCACCTTAACTCTAGGCATCCTTTTAACTCACCAGTCTAATTCTTTCCCAGTGTACAATTTGGATTTTCTTCTTTTTCTTTGGTCTTTTTTTTTTCCCCCTCTTCCATTTGCGTCTTTCAGGTTCCCACAGACTTCAAACTCACCTGTTCCAACAACCCGCCGCCTCCCCTGGCTGAAACGTGACCTGAAGTTTCCAAGTATCATTACCTTGGGCATATTTAATTATTTTATTCCCCTAATTAGAAGCTGAAAGTAAAGGGGATGAGTAGGGATGTCGAGTAGATGCTTGCCTGAGCTTGCAAAGAAAACACCAACCCCACTCGGTATAAAGGCATGAAATAAAAGGATGTGATATATTCCTTGATGTCTTCATAGCCCTGAGATCCAGAGATCGTGGTTGTCTATCCCAGGAATGATTCACACAGCCGCTGCGCCGGATCCTGCCGGAGCAGGAGCTCCTCTTGGGGGAGGCCCAAGCCACCATCCCCATCCAAAGGCATCTCCCATTCCATCCTATCCCAAGGATGTGCATGGGCTCAGCTCAAGCAGTAGACCTGGGATGAGGAAGGAGAAAAGCCCCTGCAGACAGCAAAGCTGGTTTGCTGCTGCTCAGACAGGCTCGGTCTTCATTTTCAGAAGTATTTAGGCGTGCAGATGCATCATCCCTCATCCCACCCTGCTCCCTCCAGTCACATTATCCCCTCCTCGAGGGCTGGAGACGGTGATTTTTGCCAATGTTTTTCTAAGCTTGGTATCTAAGTGCTCCTCAGGGTTTAGCATCCCACCAGGGGGGGACCAAGCAGGAGGATCCGCTGCCAGGCATTGGGAATTTTTGGTTAGCTTTGAAGTCTTTGTCAAGGAGCTGCTCCTGGATGGGGGATGATCCTTGTACCTGTTGTGTTGTCACCACCAGCTTCTCTGTGCAACCTGCCTAGAAAGCCAGCAACCGGGGCCAAGTATGTTTTTATTGTATTTATTACCTTACATTAAATTATACAATATTATACTAAA
>NW_010251236.1:5038-5664 GCF_000690775.1 Eurypyga helias
CTACTTTACATATACTATTATACATAATATCACATCACATTTTATTATGTCATACCACATTACATCAACTCATATCACATAATGGAATATGTTATATCATATAATGATATATTTTATTATGGTCTATAAATATAATATTATAGTAAATTATGTTCATAGAATCATAGAGTATCTCAAGTTGGGAAGGACTCATAAGGATCATCGTGTTCAACTCCAGGATTGATATGATATCATGATTGTTATATACATAAATATATTTATATTCCCCCAGGAGCTGGAAAAGAGCAAGCACTGTCCTAGGGCCTTGTTCAGCTTGTGCAGAGCAGCTCCAGGGCCATGCAGGAAGGATGCTGATGGACAGTGATGTTAAGACCCCTGCTCCGACAACACAGCCCAGTCACCCCCTGAGTACAGCCCCACCGACCTCAGCTGTCCAGCAGCTCCTGGTTGTGCAGCAGCAAAATCCGAGCACTCGCTGAGGATTATACAGGATTTGCCCCCCTGTGAAGATGGGGAAAGGGAAGGACCCCTGTCCCAAGCGCAGCTGGACGGCTGTGACGTGAGCGTGCTGGCGCTGAACTCAGGGCTAGATGCCGTACGTGGGTTTTCCGTGGCAGGGGGGTTTG
>NW_010251236.1:5689-7289 GCF_000690775.1 Eurypyga helias
TATTTCCCGTATAAAGAGTTTCAGACCCAGCAAATTCAAAGTGGCAGCTGTAACAGGCAGCGTAATTTAACCATGTTGCAGCCACACCAAACCCAATGCTATAATTAGAGATGCAAAATAATATTTACAGCCCAGATCATACATATTCAGCGAGAAGATGCAATTTCATCTATTTGCAATTTTACCAGCCTATAAAGGTCTGTAGTTTTTTTCCCCGTTTTGCTCGGTCGGGTTTGCAGAGCAACGCTTGGGGCTGCTGGGAAGGGAGCTGGGGATTTTCCCGGAGGGGAAACAGCAGCACATTTGCTGGCCTTGAGCAACACGCTGTCGCCTGCCTGAGTTCATGGCAGTGCTTTGCCTTTGTGCTCCGGTATCCAAACTGGCAGCCGGGAGGGGAGACCCACTCCAAGGCTGGCACCGAGACCCTTGCTCACCCAAAAAGGGGAAAAAACCACCTCTTTTTAATATGCTGTATGCAATTGCTGCCTCGTTATCCACAAGTATAATGGGACATTGGTAGAGCTGCCAGAAAAAACTTGGTAAAAACAATTGAAATGAAGAGAAAAAGGCGGTTGTCACATGCAGAGGCGTGTGATCTCCGCTCCAGCGCTGCCTTTGAGAGCCCTCCTTCACATGCGGGGCAGGGACGCCACTGCCGCTCCGGGCTTGGCCAGCGCACAAGTAAATGCCAACCGGGATGCGCCTGCCAGCTTGCCTAGGAATAAAGGAACCCTTGCCTCATGCTGCTGGCCTCCGAGGCTGCGGGCCCAGCGCATCCTTTTCCAAACCGGCCTCTTGCTGGGATGGAGGGATAACGTGTCGGTGGACGGCAGGTGCTGGATTTGGGTGCTGGTCGCAAAGCGCAGCGTGTTTATGGCACCCGTGAAGGTTATCGTGTTAAAATTATTTCTTAAAGCCAAAATAATATAAGTATTTCCAAAGTCATGACCTTGAGACAGGGTTTTCCTGTCCAGCCTGCGGATGGGCAGGGAACAGTCAATGCGGGGAGAGGGGACCCTGGAGACCCAAAAGGGTCTGGGTATCAAAATCCCTGCCAGGATGGGGACCAGCGTCAGTGTTTATGCTGTGTCTCACTGGGGGGTTGCCTTCCCCCCCCCCCCCCCCCCATTTCCAACCTCCTCTCGGCAGCTGGATTCCGTACATATTGGTGCATAAGCCCATCAAACAGCAGCTCGAGCACTGTGAGGTTGCTCTTGTGAGGTTGCTCTTTCCCGGGTGGCACGGGGTGTTGGAACACTGGGTTTGGTTTTATGGGCTTGAGACTTCTCGCTTCCGGGTGGTCTTGGTTTGCAACTGGGGCAGCGACGCTGCGGGTAAGGGTCAGCGTGGCAGCGACGGTGTGATTAACGGGCAGCAGGGCAGCGATGGTGTGATTACTGGGCCGCGTGGCAGTGACGGTGCCTGTCCTGGGCAGTGTGGCAGCTGGAGGGGCCGCAAGGGCGGAGGCAAGGGGGCAGAGGACAGGGAGGGGACTCCCCTTGGCCCCAACTGACCCCATAGGGGACCCAGGACTGAGACGGTGGTGTGGGTGCTGGGGGCTGCTGCTGCCTGGGGGGGCCTCTGCCCTCCCGCCCCCAGC
>NW_010251237.1:0-853 GCF_000690775.1 Eurypyga helias
AGGAGGGTGGTGGGGAGGCCCCATGGTTCCTCCTTCATCCCCTGGGTGAAGGGAGCCAGGGTTGTGTCCCGCTCCGGGTGCGAGGGGGGGGCAGGAGGAGCCGCCAGCAGCGGGGAAAACGGGGATGGGACGGATGGGGGGACTGAAGGATGTAGGAAAGGGAAGGACAGAGGGACGGCCGGGAGGGAGAGACAGAGGTGAGGATGCAGGGATGGACTGGAGGACAGACGGGATGAAGGGACAGACGGACAGAAGGAAATGAGGGAAGGGAAGGAGGGAAGCAGGAAAGGACAAGGACGGACGGAAGGAGGATGGATGGAAGGAAGTAGGAAGGGATGGAAGGAAGCAGAGAGACTGTGGGGAAGGGGGAAAGGCCAGAGGGAAGGACAGGTGGAACTGGAAAGGGCTGAAGGGAAGGATGGAAGGACAGACAGAGTGACCGACAGGAGGCGGAGCAGGATGGACAGAAAGATGGATGGAGAGGGAAGGACGGATGGAAGGATGGATGGAAGAAGGACAGGCGGAAGGATGGGAGGAAGTAGGAAAGGGACCAAGGACAGGAGGGAAGGACAGAGGACGGAGGGAAGGGTGAGGCCAAGGGACGGAGGGAAGGACGGACGGAGTGGACGTAGGTGAGGGATGTAGGGATGGACGAAAGGATGCAGAGGGAAGGGACGAAGGGAGGAGGGGAGGAAGGACAGACGGAAGGAAGAAGAGGAACGAAAGATGGAAGGACGGGAGGGATGGACAGACGGGAGGACAGGAGGAGGGCAGGGACAGAGGGACGGGTGCTGTGGAGGCCTCAGTGGGCAGCAACACCATCAGCACCGTGCCCGTGGTGACCATGAGCTCC
>NW_010251238.1:0-5695 GCF_000690775.1 Eurypyga helias
ATCCATTCTCTGCCCATCCTGGACTCGTGCTTGGAAGGAATGATATTCACTGTTTCCTAATGTGATGAAATGAAAACCCAGGAAAGTGAACAGTTTTTTTGTTAAAATGTAAATTGCTGAACTATATATATATAGCATGCTGTCTTATATAGTGAGGAGGACCAGGCTCATTGTAAAGGCAGTATTTAATTGCGGAGCATCATACCTGAAAAATGAATTACCAAATAATTAACCTTTGTTTAGGAAAATACATGAAAAGTCCAGTGCAAAACAGAATTAAAATTGAATAATAATCTGGGTTTTCATGCTTGTCAGTGTTCTAATTCCATTATATTACTGACATATTCTATTTTCATTTAAGCTATGCTGCATAGAATATTCTGCTCTAACCATTTTTTTGATTTATGAATAGTCATATCTGAGAACAGAGCATCTACTACAGAGGAAATTTTTATTTTCCATTTTTATTCTAAAATAATGATTATTTAATGTTTTTTAGGCTTCAAAAAAGATTGATCGACAGCCTAGTCTTTGCTCACAGCTCTCTGTGATGCAGATGAGAAACAGCATGGCCAGTACCAGTGACAGTGAGGATGGTTTGCAGATGTTTCTTCGCGGGACTTCCTCTGCATCCTCTCTTCGTGAGTGCTCAGAATAGTTCATGCCAGTTTTGAACACAGCTTGGTTGATCATTAGAGATGATTGCATAACTCCAGTGGCCTTCCCATAACTCTGCCTGGGAGCAGACTGTAGCTTTTTGGGTGCTGCTATACTTCGACTAAGCGTAGGGACCTAACCGTAGGGAATTCATACGTTGCATAAGGCTTTGTATGCCAGCTGAAGGTACCTTGTGTAGATAGCGGCAAAAAAACAGCATGTGCTGTAATTTTGGATTTAGTGTTAATGTGTAGGCATAGTATGGAATGTATAAAACTCTGAATGTACAGTGCCTGTCACAGTAGTATCTCTTTTGGTCTGTGACTGGTGCTTGTAGAAATTGAAAGTCTAAGCAAAACATTTCCCCTCAGCAATTATGTGCTCTGCATTTCCTCCTGAGATAGTTTATGTTGGCAGGGTCTGGAGAAATGTGGTGTACAACCAATATTTTGATGCCACCTGGAAAATCTCCAGTTATCCTGTCAGGCTCTCCTCTCCTGTTCTTTGTAGGACAGGAGCAGCAGAGAACAGATGACGTGAGGGTAGAAACCACGGCTGACCTTTTTGCTTCTACTCTTGGAATTTATTCTTTTATAGAAACATTCTAAATGGTTCTTTCTAGGCTTTTGCTAGCCTAGAAAAAAACAGAAGGTGCTCAGTTTTCACATTTGGCATAAACCATTAGTGTAACAGAATTTAAAACTATTGTATAGGATTATTTATTTTGATTTGGGAAATACTATTCTTTAGTGTAGAGTTCAAATGTATGAGGAAAAAAATCACTGCTAGTTATTTATTATGGTTAAACTGTCTGCTAAGATGAGAAAGTGTTTTAAAGTGTTTGGACTTTCCCATTTAACTATCTGTTTTCCATTGTGTTCCTCACAGTTCTCATCCAGGAACTCCTTCAGACTTGGAGGGCCTATCTGTTTTCACTCCTTAACATTGGTATAGGCTGCATGCCCAGATAGGTGGAAGCAAAATCCCTGCTAGTGTTTCACCCTACTAGAACGTCAAGGGTGACACCTGGGATATAGTTTGATGAAAATTCCAGTGTTGTTTTCTTTATTTCTCCTCTGTTCCCTGGAAGGACATTGAGAATCACACAACAGTTGAGGGTAGAGGGCAACCTCTGGAGATCGTCTAGTCCGACTCCATGTTCAGAGCAGGGTCAGAGAGACCAAGGTTGCTCAGGGCCATGTCCAGTCAAGCTTTGAAAGTTTCCAAGGTGGAAGATTCCACAGCCTTCATGGGCAGCCTGTGCCAGGGCCTTACAGCCCTCACAGTGAAAAAATGTCCCTTATTGCAACTCACGACGGTTGTCCTTTGTTCTTTAGCGCATGCCTCCGAGAAGAGTCTGGCTCTGTCTTCTTTATACCCTTCCATTAGGTAGCCGAAGACAACAGTAAGACCCCCTGAGAGCCTTCACTTTATAAGGCTGAACACCCAGTCCTTGCAGCCTCCCCGTGTACGTCACGTGCTCCAGCCTCTGACCACCTTGGTTGCTCTCCACTGCACTCGCTCCAGTATGTCCATGTCTTTCTTGTATGGGGAAGCCCAAAACTGGACACAGCACTCCAGATCCCATCTCACAAGTGTCAAGTAGAAGGGATTAATCTCTTTCATTGACCTGCTGGCTATGCTTTTGCTAATTGCAGCCTAGTATATGGATGGCCTTCTTCACTGCAGGGGCACTCTGCTGACATACTCCATTTTGTGTCCTCCAGGACCCCCAGGTCTGCTTCTGCAAAGCTGCATTCCAACCAGTGGATGCCCAGGCTGTACTGCTCTGTAGGTTTGTCGTGTCCCATGTGCAGGAATATTCCTTTGTTGAACTTTGTGTGGTTTCTGTCAGTTCTGTTCTCCAGCCTCTGAAGGTCCATTCTGACTAGCCACCCTACCCTCTGGCCTATCAGCAGTTCCCCTCACTATTTGGCTGTTGTTTGGCTGAGGTTAGGCTGATAGGCCTGTACTTCCCTGGGTGCTCCTCCTTGCCCTTCTTGAAAATGGCCATGACATTGGCCTTTTTTCTTTCCCCTGACTGCCATGACCTTTCCAAGAGGATAGAGAGGGGTCTTGCACCCTCGGGGGAAAGCCCATGTGATTCCACAGTATTCCGTTTGCCCCGTTGACTTTAAGTGGTCCTTAAGTCAGTCCAGCTTTCCTGTATCAGTATCCCAGTCTCAACTACTAGACTCAGAGACCTGGGAGGCCTCAAGACAAACCTATGAAGTAAAAACTGAAGTAAAAAAGGTAGTGGATATCTCAGGCTTTTCCACCTCCCTCAGTCCTGTGCCCCACTGAGCCATGGCCTCACAGTGTCCCTGGTCTTCCTTTTGTTGCCAGTATATTTGTAGAAGCCCTTCTTGTTGCCGATGGCTAGGTGCAGGTCTGTCTGAGCTTTGGCTTTCCTAATTCCATCCCTGCATGGTTGGGCCATGTTTCTGTATTCCTCCCCAAGCAGCTTATCCCTGCTTTCACTTCCTGTGTGTGTTTGAGCTCTGTCAGGACTTTCCTGTTCATCTATCCCAGCCTTCTACCATGCTTGCTCAACTCTGTACACTGGAATGGACTGTCCTTGTGTTTTGAGGAAGGTGTCCTTGAAGATCAACCACCTGTCCTCGGGTCTCTTTGCCCTTGAAGGCCATGTTCCTTGGGTTCCATCCAAGTAGAACCCTAAGCAAGCCACAGTCCCCTCTCCTCAGGTCCGGGGTGTAACTCTACTCTTTGTCTTGCGCGCTTTTCAGTGTCTTAAGCTCCACCAGCTGCTGGATGCTGCAGCTAAGGTTGCCATCAGCCTTCATCTCCCTGATGGGTTCTTCCTTGTTCATCAGTGACAGGTCCAGCAGAACACCTTCCCTAGTTGGCTCATCGATCACTCGTGTGAAGAAATCGCCTGCTACGCTCCCCAGAAATCTCCTGGACTGCTTGCTGCCAGCCCTGTTGCCTTTCCACCAGATACTGGAGGGGTTAACGTTCCCCATGAGTACCAAGGCCTGCCATCATGAGGCTTCCATCTGCTTTGCTGCTCTTGATCAGGCAGCCTGCAGCAGACACCTGCCGTGAAGTCTCCCATGTTGGTCGGTTCTTTGAGCTTTACTTTAAGGTCTCGACTGGCTTTTGACCGTCTCCACGGCAAAGCTCCGTGAAACTGAAGCCACTCCTTTGCGTAGAGAGCCCTTGGACAAATTTACACACTCAGAAGCCTGAGAGAAATTGTAAAACTGTGTTTGTGCAATTAGGTAGAATTGAAATTCTCTTTCAGGCTTAGCAGCAAAACACACCAGTATTTCAGCTTTGGGAAAAAGCAATCTAAATGCATGGCATGTTCAGCTGTAATTACATTAATCCTGAAGATGCATCCATCCATACTTAGCACATACCTGATAAATACACTTTTCTCTCTAAATACACTTTTCCTTGGTTTGTGTACCATATTTTCTGGTGTATGGGGCGTACTTACCCCAAAAGAGGGTTTTAAATGTCTCATGTTCTGAAATCGCTCAGTCCAACAGCGGTTGGTGTGGTTGAGGCTGCCACAGCCACCACTGGCAGCGATAGGTGTGGCAGCAGCCTCCCGAGTCCAGTACTTCCCTGACTTTTGGGGAGGCAGAGGGGTTACCCATACCACAGCATATCACACACCTTGGGAAATACTGCCATTTATTCCTTCTTTGCATTTTGATGAATGCGAAATCTCTGACTTCTGTAAAAGGTTGATAAAAATTCTTGATGAAAGGTTACTTACCTCACTGAACTGTAATGCTTCGATCTCTCTTTTCGCCACGATAGCTTGTTAGTTATTCCTGGGTACTGTCATTGCCAATGAGGGCGTTGCTGCCAAGGTGAGCTCTGCTGAAAGATTTGTGTTCACTGCGATTGTGGCCACGTGTGCACTTTCCCTCAGACCACAGGGAAAAACTGAACAAAGTAGCTGCCATTTACCTTACCACTGTTGTGTTTTCCAAAACCTTCTCCTGGCTGCTCTCAGTGCAGCAGTCAGTCTTTTGGGGGTTTGTTTTTTAAGATTCAGTATGAGGTACATGCTGAGGCTTACCTTGCATTGCTGTTCCCTTGGATCCTCCTTCTGCAGTCATATGTTTGGTTATTTAAAAACAAACAAACAAAATCCACCTCCCACCTCTCCCCAGAAGATTTAGTGAGGAACATTTGGAAATTATAATTTTTTTTTTCTTTTAATAAATTAGAAGAAGAAATGAATAAGAGAAACTTATCTGTACAGGAGCTCTACAGGAGTACTGTTTTGTCATTGCTAGGCAACAGGTTGTTGCATGGACAAAAGCTTCCCATTACAAATACGATATTTGACTACTACAATACAAATAAGTCTTATTCTCCTAATTTCCGTATTGTTGAAAAATTGAGCATTTATATTTTTGTATAATACAAATGTTTAAAATTATTTTTATCTGTGCTACAGACAATAAGCTTTGACTCATTTTCTCAAGGAATTGACAAAGGTTTTTTCTAAGTGTTTAGTAGTGAAAGGGTGAAAAATACTAATTAGTAGGTCCCAAACTACGATTACTAACAAAACTGTGTTTTGATTTTAATTAACTAAGAAACCCAACTAACTGTTTGCTTTTATATTAAGGAAATAACCAACAAGAGTTCTATAATGCTTACGGAGCGAGTCGTTCGCAGCATGATGTTTTCTGTTGATAACATCTCATTAACTCAGCAAGCATCCTCAAAAAGGTATTCAAGCGGGATTTGTTTATCACATGATACTTATGCTTGACATCCATGATCCACCTGTATGTATTAGTAAACGAAATCGATGTATCTCTTCTTCCAAAATTTGAGTTAAGCAGCAGTAGTTCGACCTGATCACAAGGGTAGCTTCACCTGACTTTGAGTCCTTTAAAAAACATTTCGATATTAACAATAATTCTATTGCTTGATGGTCATATACTTATTAGTAATACAGTCTCTTTTTCTGCACTGCTGGGTGTAGATCACTCCGTTCTGCTGGTTTAGAAACCTGTATTTGCAAACTTCTAAGCTAAGCAGGAAT